>NC_056734.1:933958162-934258162 GCF_019279795.1 Protopterus annectens
AATGCATACAGTGCATGCAATGAGTATGGGGATTGGGGAAAGGGAAAGCAGGTAGGGCATATAAAAAGAAACTCCCCAGGAAGGAAGCAGAGATGGCTGAGCTCCCAGGGTACCTTTAGGATCCATGACTATATCCACAAAATGTCAGAAAACTTTAGGGATAGGAGGATGGCTGGTAGACTAGGCATGGAAGTGGGGCACTGGGGGCTGGGCTGGTACCACAAGATCTGGGGGACCAAAAATAATGAAAGCATCACGGGGAGAATTATAGCACACTGTTGAGACAAAGCTAAATAATTTTTTATATTTTATCAGACAATGTCATACAGTGTAGTAAAGGAACAATATTGTTTGTAAATGAGCTGACAGGACTGTGTACTACCCATTATGAATGGCATAAACTACTTTGCAACACTCTTAAACTTGACAGTACTTAGTCAATTTACAAAGGGCATTCTAACCTGAATTCCACCCTAGCTTCAATCAAATTATTTTGTACAGCTTAATACCTTTAAAGAAAGTAGACAAGTGAGTCTCACCGATAGACTCACTGATAGGACCCAGGAGGTCAAAATAGGTGAGGCCACCTCCACCAAGAGGCCAGTCACTAGTGAAGTAACTCCAGGGCTCTGTACTGAGTCAGCTCCTTTTTTGCATCTATTTCTCTGAAATGGAAGCAAATGCTGAAGGTTTATGGTTGACTAAGTTTGCAGATGATTGCAAGCTGGGGGTTATCATTGACTCCACTGCAGATTGTAGCATTCTTCAAGTAGGTCCATCTCTGACTAACAAATGATGCTGAAGCCATGGTCTTAAACTCAAACTCAGTGCTAAGAAATGCGTAATTGTACCCATTGGGAAGTCAACCACCCTGAGTAATTACCATGCTGATAATACACCCCTAAGAGTTGTCTCAATGGTCAAGGATCTGGATACACACACTGACAGCAGCTTTGCCTTCGACCACCATGTGGCTACTGTGGTGAGGAAATCCTTTTATGTTGGGCAACTTATAAGTAAGGGCATGGCATCTTGAGTCAAAGTGTTCATTATCCCACTGTACTCTACCCTTATCAGACCAATCATAGAGTACAATGCTCCCTTTGGTTGGTACCTGGCCAGGAATATGCAGCATCTAGACTAACATCAGAGGTTTCTTACAAAAAGAATACAAGGCATAACAAACATGCCTTATGCAGAGCACCTTAAAGCCCCTTCCCTCTATTCAGTCTCCTATAGATTTCTGAGGGGTAATCTATGCTTGACTTACAAGGCATCCGCAAACTACACACTTATGAACCTCCTACATATTCGTAAGTCAGAGAGTACCAGAAATACAAGGTCTAGGGACCTGAATTTTGTCTGTGACTTAAACAGAACATGCTGGAAAGACAGAGATGTGTCCCACAGACTGACCCTGTAATGGAAAAGGCTTCCCATCCATGTGAAGCTGAGTTAATTTATTACCCAGTTTAAGTGCAACATAGACCACTGAATGGGGAATAGGACATTTACACCGGTATTAGCACTCATGTCTCTTATGGCAAGAAATATCTTATAAATGCCTGGCTGTCAATGTCCTATTCAGATACAGGGCATCGTTATTCTTTTGGGAAAACGTGGCTAGTCCTAGAAAGACCCCTCTGGTTATCAGCCTAGAAACAATCTATGAATCTCAAATATGTGCATGCCTCTCAGAGTACATACAATATGCCTGTTTTGATATTGCAAATTTGCAATTGAAGATGACAGAAAATACAATTTTTTCATAGAAAGGAGCATTTTGGTCCTATTTTGCCTCAGAGCAAGAGGTTCTCCTGTTCGATTCTCAGCTGGAGTGCCTTCTGTGTGGAGTCTGCATATCTTCCCCGTGGTCAAGTGGTGTTCGAAAGACATGTGTGAATGGACGTGCCTTCACTGAAGGTTGGGCGTTGGGCTGGCAACTCAGCACCATAAAGAAAATCCACTGCCAATCATTAGTGCACCGGAGTTCCGCTGTGGCGACCCCTAACCGGGAAAAAAGCTGAAAAGACAAACAACCTAAATAAAATGATTCTTGTACATATACTGACAAATAATTATATCAAATTTCTCAGAAAAATATATCACAACCCTCAGATACAAAATGCATTTAGCTGGTTGCTCTAGCTATAACACATACACACACACGTATCTTCTTGTAATGTAGTTTACTACTCATGACACTAATTTAGGGTGGGAGGGGTCATACACTCAGTGACTAAAAAAAAAGTCTGTATTCAGAAGAAATAAATTATATTTTTGCATCTGATGAAATGACAAGCCCGTGAAATATTATTCAGACCACTGTTGTACTGAGAGTACTGAACCAAATTTCACCATAGCACCTCAATGAAAACCAAATGTAATATAAAATGTCAGACCTTGCAGTAAAGGCACAAAAACTAAAGCCCCAGGGGACCTTCATTGAAAGGCTGCACCAGTGATGGTGAACCTTTTGTGCCAGGAGCTTTTGAAATGCCAAACCCAAAATAATTCAGTACACTTCACATGAGCAATGAATGCAAAAGCATTGTCTTTGGTAACTCGGGCTTTGGTGATCACTGACTTATCACCCAGAACATTGTAGCATGTGTCACCTTTGACAAGTGTGTCATAAGTTCTCCATCACTAGGCTATACATTGTCTATCTTTGAAATTTCATTGCAAATCATTTAGCTACTTCTGACATACTATGTTGCTGTTTGACATATATTGTCTCCAAACAAGTAATATCAATAATCATGCAATAGTGATCATTTAACTGCCTTTAGCTTTTATACATTACTTGACATGCAAAATTATACCCACATTCTCTATAGTTTTACTGTCTAATTGAGAAGCTATCATCCTGCCCCAATGTTAACTGCCACAGAAATTTAATTAAAATGAATAAATGCAACAAAGTGTATTTGTGCTGTGGATAAAGTATATTGTTTCCACTGCCCACAAATCAATCTTGTTTTCTGCAATTAAAAGTGAAAGCACACCCTGTTACAGCAGTGGATTTCAGCTTAAATCATTGATACACTAAGCTTGGTTCACACCTTCCACAAAGTCAAAGTGATAGTCACTTTAATGTTAACTGCATCTGCCTGCCACTTCCTTTCTTTCACTGTTTGCATCCCATAGTTTTCAATCTTTTAGCTCCATAATATGGGACACCACCTTACCTCTAACAATATGGAACATACAAGCAAAATACAGAACATTTACTAAGTTCATCTCGGAAGCTCATGGCATGGTAAATAAAATAACTATTTTGACACACTTACAACATGTTATTTTGAACTCATACAATTCAGCATTTGCAGTTGCTATTGGTGCATTCAAATGTAGGGCAGAGTCTTTCAGTGTGTAACATTATGGAAAATGGAAGTTTTAACACTCAAATTCACATGCTGAAAAACATCACTCTAATTAGGTAAAGCTGAAAGCCATTCTACCTCGTGATCCTCCAACAGGCAGCCATTTCTGGATAACAGTTGTGATTGCCAAAAGTAGTGCAAAAAAAAAAAAAATACCCAGCAATATATTTAATTTTACTGCTTCAGTACTGAAGGTGCAGCTACATGCAGTCTACCACAGCACTCAAACTATAAGCTCAAAAATCAGGGCAAACTTAAAAAACAGTGGCAGACAGAGGCTCAAAATCAGGAGTAGATTTTAAATATTGGTCTTATATATTTAATTACTAACGTATTTCCCCGAAAATAAGACCAGGCCTTATACCCCCCCGCCAAAATACGCAATAGAGCTTATTATTTATTTTATTTATTTATTTTATTTAACATTTGTTGACTGGGAAAGTCCGACTAGGTTCCACAGAGCCTGTTTTCAGCGGAGGCTCGGGGAGAAATCCTTCAGATGCATATCTTTGGAATGTGGGAGGAAACTGGAGTACCTGGAGGAAACCCACGTGAACACATGGAGAACATGCAAACTCCACATAGAAGGCACCCCAGCCGAGAATCGAACCGGAGAATCTCTTGCTGTGAGGTGACAACGTTAACCGCTGCACCACTGCGCCACCCGGTTTATTATCAGGGGATGCTTTATTTACCTCCGTCCAACAATCTACATTTATTCATGTACAAAAATCGACATTTATTCTTGTACACAAATTGACATTTATTCGTGCACACAAATTGACATATATTTGGTACTTTTCCGTTACTGGGCAACAGTTCTAGGTAACACATTAACAATTGTGTGAGAATTCTACATAAACAGTGCAGCAAACATTTCAACTTCAGAATATCTATACCTTGGCTTTCACAGTGCAATATTTCATGCTTGACATAAAGTGCAGAAAAATCTCAATACATGTGTATTGGAGGAGGTGAATAACTGCCACTTTTTGAGTGGTAATGCTTTCTTCATTCCTTACCCAAACCATAGGAGAAGAATGATGGAAAGACATAAAAATGAAGTCTGAGAACTAGTGGCCTTACTTTGTAATTACCCCTTAATAATGAAACGTTATCTTAATACAATAAAGTCAAAAAACTAACAAGAGCTTGCTGGCAGCTGAAAGCAGAAGCAATCCATTCTGTTGCCCCGATAACAGAAAAGTTATTCAAATACAGTCATGTCATCTTCTTCTGGAACATTGTCATAAGTCTCCCACCCCCGAATTCTGGCCTGAATTTCTTGCGTCTCCATTTCCTGTAGAAACATTGGCCCCAATCTGTCATGCCTAGCAATAGAGCGCTCCTTAAATGAGCACTGCTTGTCCATGTAGCCTGCTCGTAGTGCATTGACAACACAGCTGTCAGTGATTTTATCCCATGAATTCTTCACCCAAGTCAGAACCTGCTGCAGGCTAGGCTTCACAAAGTTTCCACGCTGATTTCTCTCCATTCTATTTTCAATGTAGTCATTGAGTTCCATGCACAAATGGTCCTTGAATGGTTTGTTTATTGCAATATCAACAGTCTGGAGATAGGCAGTCATTCCTGCAGGAATCATTATTTGATCTATTCTTCTCTGTGCAAGGAAGTTCTTCATGTCTTTAGCGTGGTGTGTGCTAGCTGAATCCCAGACCAGCAGACCTCTTTTGCCACCTTGCAAAACAAGTGGCAACATTACATCAACCCATTTCCTTATAACTGCTAGTGTGCACCAGGCTTTTTCGGTTTCAAGAATGTAAATGCCTGAAACACGTTCAATCTTATCTTTCTTGCCCTTACTAATGATTAGAGGTGGGGTTTTCTTATCATTTAGATGAATTGCCAAAATACAGGTAATATGTGCACTTTCGTAACCAGTGGAGGGAATGTAGATTGACGTGGCACCCCTCTGATCAATTGTTGTTTGAGATCCTTGAACTATAAACACTGCAGTTTCATCCATAGCAATCATGTAGGAGAGTTGATATTTAGATAAGTCAATGCCATCAACAAAGGACTTGAATGCAAGTGCACGTTTAATACCTTCAATATCTTCCAGCTTGAACAGTGTTGTCAATCTTCTTAGAGACAGTTCATATCGCTGAAAGAAGCCATCCAGCCAATGTTGTGATGCTTTGAATTCTTCTGGGTATATTTCTAACTGTGGTGCCATTGTAAGGGCAAATGCTTGAATGTCAGCCCTGCGCACAACCAAAGCCTCTGCTATTCTGTTAGCAATCCATTCACAGATGATGTCTTCCAGCTCATGAAATAATGGTTGCCGACCTAATCCACACTTGCACTTCTTAGCATTTACCTTGTCCACCTGTTGACTGAGGTTATCATAGTCTGCTCACCATTTTTGGACCATTCGGAGATCCAACTTCTTCTCTTTGCAGAAAGCCATCATATTCTTTCCCCGGGAGTCCTCCACTATTCCTTTTTTGTACTCGATGGAATAACTCTTTCTTTTTGCACTCATCTTGTCTGGGAGGGGGGGTTAATTGAAGACTTACAAGACAGGAGTGGCAACAAAAATGGCAACAGTTAAGAAGACACAACCAGACCCATTTGTTATCAAGTGTGCATGTTTTATGTGCATTGTCTGTGCATTGACCAATCAAAGTACACTTGCCAGTGTTTATGGGCCAAGGATCTCAAACGTCAAATGTGAGTGAGGATTAGGGTTAAAGTAAGAATCGTGGAGGACTCCCGGGGAAAGAATCTTATGATATTTTGCAAACAGAAGAAGTTAGGTGTCCGAATGGTCTGAAAATGGTGAGCAGAGTACGATAACCTCAGTCAACAGGTGTCAATAATATATAATTCAACATGTCTGTCGTGTGTTGTTGACGATCTTAACTGGGGCTTATTTTTGGGGTAGGGCTTATATCATGACCACCCTGGAAAACCATGCTAGGCCTTATTCTCTGGTTAGGTCTTATTTATGGAGAAATACAGTAATATAACAAGTAACAGGTTTGGCTTAGCAAGCATTTTCTAAAGGGGACAGTCTGGAATTAATAAGTTTATCATTTAGTGACTGCAGTGCACCAAAAGTTACCATAAGACACACATTTTACAAGGAAAATTCCATAAATATGAGAAAAAAAAATCTAGGTCACTTGAGAACTACAGCTTCTGAACATAGACACATAACCATCATTTACAACCATGTATATGACTGTGTACCTGAGATATCATCTTAAGATCAAATGAATGAATGAATGAATGAATGAATGAATGAATGAATGAATAACTGCATCTCAGCTCACTGCTTTAAGAACCATACAGTGTCACCCACTGCAACACTATCTGCCCTCTCAACCTCGAAGCTCAAAAATCAGAGACAAAAACTCAAAATCATAAACAGATTTTAAGTTATCTATCTTGTACAAGTAGAAAGCTTTCAGAATAACAAGCTTTGCATTAGCAAACATTTTCTGAAGGATATGAAGACTGAACCCTACATGCCTGTCATTATTTAATGACTGCAATCCACAACAACTTGCTAAAAAGCTGCAAATACTGCAAGGAACAGATGAAAATACCAATCACTTTCTTTGCCCAAGAATTCTGGACAAAGCAAAACATAATGGGGTGACAAATTTAAAATATAATTTTATCTGTTAACCAGGAAAACACACATTTGACTACAGAACACAGATAATTAATAGCTCATAGCTTTATGTAAGTGCCTGACAACTCCAATACAAAGGTTATAAAAACAACAGGTGTTACTTGGACATGCATTTTCTGCACAATAAGAACTACAAAAACTCTAATGACTGACATTATTGACTGACTAAATCTTTTTCATTTACCAGAAAAGAAAAAAAGTTAATGAGGGCGTAGGTATAAATGTGAGACAAAAAAGTGTTAAGAAACAGACTATTGTAGTTCTCTTAATAATTAAATATTTGGCAAGCACCACCTCTAACCTTTCATTCTACACCATCCAAGTAATGTATACATGTCAGCTTAGTATCACAAGGGAAAAAAAACAGGGCACAGTTATTATCTGAAAACCAAAGAAAGGTAGACTAAAAGCAATTAATAACTGCAGTGTTGAGGAATCTAGTGGGGTACAGAACACATTTGTAATACCTCACTAAAATACAGATAATGTAACCAATATATAAAAAAGATATGTGATTTACAGAACACCATCTGATAATGCAAGGCATGTATCTTGGGTGGAAATTTGCAATAAAACATTAATTAACTAAGAAGATAGTAAATATATGATTCAGGGAGCTTGTACTACTCACAAAGGGTATGAAGCCTGAAACGCGAATGTCTGTCATTATTTTCTAACTTCAGTCTTTAATGATTTGCCACTAATTTGCCAAAAAAAAACACAATTTTATGTGGAATGGAAATAATCTGGACTTTCTGCGAAAATGTATCTAGTTGATAGGTATGACTTCCCTCAGTATGTTTTGTTGTTTAAAGTGGTTCTTAGTTTGTTGTTCTTTGATTTTTGTTATGGCATTAATATATCTTTTTTTTAAGTTCTTTGTTGCCTATGTAGCCTGGGCCATGCCTGAAAACGTTCTTTGGGTCAATGCCCCCACTCCATTAAAAGATGGTAAATAGCATAAAACTATAAAGGAGCAATGTAATCTTTAACATAGTTGACATAATGGGTAACGGCTTTGTCTGTCATGCACAACATACAAGGCTTGAACCTGACCACTGGTTAATGGTCTCTAATACCCCTTCAAATTCCTACCCCTAATTTCACAAACTCTGAAATCACAGTTAGACTTCTCCGATTAAATAAACACAAGAATATCTGC
Source organism: Protopterus annectens (assembly GCF_019279795.1). Taxonomy (NCBI): domain Eukaryota; kingdom Metazoa; phylum Chordata; order Ceratodontiformes; family Protopteridae; genus Protopterus; species Protopterus annectens. The sequence goes on from NC_056734.1 coordinate 933,966,375, forward strand.
TTCATATCTTTATATATCTCCCCTGGCAACAATATCTCCACCCTTGAAGATATTCTATACTGGTCCTCAACTCAAATAAAATATGAAACATATATTCTAGGTGATGTCAATATTGACTGGAATAAAATCAACTCACCATCACCTCACTTTCCATTAACCTTCTAAACTTCACCCAAGTAATCTCCTCAACTACTCGCCCTAACAAAAACCACCCCCCAGGGTCCATCTTAGACTGGATTCTAGTCTCCCAGCCAAACAAAATCACTCTCAGTGGCACTATCCCTGACACCTTCAGTGACCATCTCCCTGCCTTCATCCATCGATCAAACAACTCCACCCAACACCAATACCTCTACATTCAAACTCATAACCTCAGTAACTTTAACCCCTTAATTTTCTCCAACATCTTCAAACAAATCAACTGGCAACCTCTAAATATCCTCCCACTTGACAATGCTGTTGAACACTTCAATTCCATCTTCCTAGATACTCTGAACTCCCTAGCCCCTCTAAGAAATAAGCGAATCAAAACTAACTCTGCACCATGGTTGACCAAAGAAACTAAACAAATCATGCATCACAGAGACAAGTCCTGGAAGCTCTACCAGAAAAATAAACTATCCTCCACCTTACTTCTATACACCCAACTCCGCAACCAAGTAAAGAAACTCATTACCAAAGACAAAAAAAAACTACTATATTAAACTTCAGTCCAATAACAATAAAAACCCTAAACAATTTTGGAAATCAGTCAATTCCCTTCTTTATCCCGGATCTCAATGCAACCCCTGCCCCAGCCCTAATCTATCTGGCAATGAACTTAGCTCCCAATTCAATACCTTCTTCACTGAATCCATAGCTAAACTAACCAAAATGTTTCCTAATAAAAACCTACCAAACTTCCTTTCCTCTCCACCCAGCAACCCAAACAATAATCCCCTCAATTTCGATTTCAAACCTGTATCCACATCTTTTATAAAAAAGCTTCTCTCCAAGCTAAAGCCAGGTTCTAATGCCCCTGACAATATTCCCCCTTCCTTCCTCAAACATGCAGCTGAAGGTATCGCCCTTCCAATTGGTATTCTGATTAATAGATCCTTAACTGAGTCATACGTACCCAAACTTTGGTGTTCAGCTTACATCCTACCTCTTCACAAAGGAGGCAAAAACACCTCTATTTCTAACTTCCACCCTATCGCCCTACTCTCTCCAATATCTAAAATTCTAGAAAAATGCATCCACCACCAATTCTTACCCTATCTCATTCAAAATCACCTCCTTACACCCACACAGCATGGCTTCCGTCCTGGCCACAGTACCATAACTGCACTATTATCCTTCTTAGAAACTATCAATCAAGCTCAAGACTCTGGACTCATTGTATCCACAGTACTGCTAGATCTTTCAAAAGCTTTTGACACCATCTCCCACACACACCTTCTTCATCATCTGGCTAATCTCAAACTCTCCCCAAACACTCTTTCCTGGTTCTCCAGTTACCTATCTGACAGATCTCAAGCAGTCAAATGGAAGAACTCATTCTCTTCCTTTTTGCCTACATCTACTGGTGTTCCTCAGGGATCCATCCTTGGACCCATGCTTTTCAACATCTTCATAAACAACCTTCACATCTTCATCCCTGATACCACAGTCATCCAATACGCAGATGACGCTACCTTGGTCTGCTCTGCCCCTAACCTTCCTGAACTCCAGACCAAAACCCAATTAGCCTTTATCACCACAGAGAACTGGATGCACCAAAACCACCTTTCTCTCAACTCCAATAAATCCAAAATACTAATTTTTCTCCCCTCCAAAGTTTCCTCTGTGGGCAAAAACACTTTCAATGTTCTCAGCCAGACTAACACTGCCATTGAAGTGGTCCCCTCTGCAAAACTCCTTGGCATCACCATAGACGAACACCTCAAATTTGATCTTCAACATAACATAAAGAAAACCCACCAAAAGCTAGGTATGCTATATAGGAACAATCACTTCCTTTCAAACTCCACTAGGCATACCCTGGCAACATCCTTCCTCCTACCTTCCCTTCTATACGGAGCCCCTCTCCTAACCAACTTGTCTGCTACTAACACCTCTAAGCTCGAAGCTTGCTATAATAAGATCTCTAAATTTGCCACCAAATCCAAAACATCAAGTCACCACTGCCACAGCCTTCGTTCACTGAACTGGCTAGAACTCCCTAATCACCTAGACTATCTACAACTAACCACTGCTCACAAACTAATATTCTCCCCTAATAAATGCCCAGCCTTAAAGGTCATCCTTCCTCCATACATCCCTAACAGACCACTGAGATCCAAAAACCAAAACCTAATCTCCATTAGTAAACCGAAACGACCAGCTGGCCAGCTTTTACTCTCCTTCTCACTAGGTAAAAAATGGAACTCTCTGCCTACTTCACTTAGGACTATAGCCAATACTGAATCCTTCAAAACTCAACTTTTTCTTCACCTATCCTCCAAATGGAAATGCTCCTGCTTTCACCCCACTTAAATTCCATAGCGACCCCTAACTAAGCACTCCTACTCCTACTCCACTATACTCTCATACTTATTCTAATTTCTCAAAATAACTACAACTAACAGACTTTAAGTGACTGTAAGCATATAAATATTGAAAAAAAAAAAATGCCATCAAGTTCTCTTCAACTCTCAAATGTATTAACCCTACTTGTTTTTACAAACTATATTGTATGTATTTTTTTTTTTATTTGTAATCTTTATTTGCATTCTGTAACCTATATTGTATTATACTGTTCTTGGAGCTTTATTCTGTAACCTATATTGTATTATACTTTCTTGGAACTTTTCTCCCTGGGCCTCCACTGAAAATGGGCACTTCATGGCCCAGTGGACTTCCCCGATAATCAAACTGAAATAAATAAATAAATAATGCCTGTGCAGAGTTTATATGTGGTCTCTGTACAGTACTTCCTACCTCCCAAAACATGCTGGGTGTTTTCACCTCAAACTCACCATAAAAAATTGCCTGGAGTCACGGGTAGCACCACAAACTGTAGGCGGTGCCTGTTGAGGTAAGAATTGTAAGACTAACTGTTTGGACATTAACTGTGAAGTGCAGTATCCTCTAGTAGGAGGTCACTCATCACAGACTACACACCATGTCAGGGATAGCCACTCAACAGTGTTAAAACTAGCTGTTGGTGAGCTGGTCATGTTAACTAATGTTGTCAAATGAGTTCAAGAACTGGCCTACTCCAAACTACACAAGGGACCACGATAATGTTCTAAGGGGCCTATGTGTCCTATATGTCAAAGTGTGCCTTCCATAATAGCAGCCCTAGTTCAATAAGCTACTGGGTAGGTAGTGTCTGGTTATCTAGCTTGGATTGGCTAGCATATCACCAGATCATCAATAAGATCTAAAGGTGTTAATGCTCAATACTACAAGTCTAAACAAAAAACACCAAATCCTTCAAGCTCTTTTCACAATGCTAATCTGTGCGGTCACTGAGACAGGTTTAAAGCCACAGATAGCACATTGGTAGTGGAAGGCTATAATGCCTTCCACCCATTTAGACCAGCAACTACACAGACAGAGACTAAAGGGGGAGGTATTTCAATTTACATCAAAAATACATCCAAATTAATATACCTGAAGGCTGGTCAAACAGGGCAATGCACTTGAGCTTCTCCATGTTCAAATCATTTGCACTGAACCTGTCATCTAGGATGTTGGCAATGTCTGTGGGTTTGGTGTATTTTTTGTCATTTTGGACTAATTCTGAGCATATCTGGGAATTCCCACCCAGGTTCCTAACATAACTAAAGAAAGCCTTGTGATTATCCTTAGTGTCCTGTGCAATTTTTCTCTCGAAGCTGGCTTTAGACGATTTTATGAGTGCCCGTAGTTTTTTGCTAATATTGATCAGAGATGCCTTTCCTTTTTGGGATTTTGCTCTATCATGTAGTAGCTTCCTCCTTCTATTGTATAGTTTGTTTATGGCTGGGGTCCACCAGACAGGACATCTGCCTTTGGAGGATTGGGTCTTGGTTTTATTTGGGATTGCATGATCCATGCATTCCTGAAGGTGTTCATAGAATGCGTTTATAAAGAATTCTGTGGTCTGGGCCGTATTTTCCACAGGCCCGGGGGTTTTGAAGGATTCCACCTCGGTTTTGCGGAGTGTGAAATTTGCTTTAGAGAAATTTTTCACTGATGTTTTCTGGGCAGGGGGTGGGGTCGGGATGTGAATATCCAGTGAGATTAGTTTATGGTCTGATCTTACCAGTGAGGGATACACTTCTGGTCTGGAGCATAGAGTCCCCATGTTGGTGATGATCAGGTCTAGTATGTTTTCTCCTCTTGTGGGAGTGGTAACAAGTTGTTCCATATCATTTGAGTTTATAAATAGGTTCATAGGTTCATAAGTTCATACTAGGCTATCTGCCCTAGGGCATTTATAAGCCTAGCCAGAGTGTGTTTGGCTTTCGCCACCCATTTTAAATTAATTTTTCTATGCCCTTTTTCGAGGTTAGTATACTGTGCCTCTGTCTAACAGTGACACAGAAGTGATACCTGGGATAAACCTATGATCTCCCATCCACTCATCAAGATTCCACTTGAAGAGAGTCAATGAGGGACTCTGCCTAACCTGGACTGGGATTTTATTCCAGAGTGAAGGGAGCCTCTGGGTTATGAATCTGTCCCTCCAGCATGTCCTATTTATTTCAGTGCTGAGGTTCAAGTCTCTCGAGCGCGTGGCTTGATGGGATTTGGATTTTCTGAGGTGCAGCATGTCCATTAATTCCGGGTTGGACATGGCTTTATACATCAGGCACAGATCGCCTCTGAGCAGGCAGTATGCCACTGAGTAGAGCTGGAGTTTCTTTAACCGGGCAGCATATGGCATCTGTTTGAGCCCTTTGATCCTCTTGGTGAGGTACTTTTGGGGTCTTTCCAGTTGCTGCAGGTGTCTGGTAAGGTACATCCCAAAAGGGGCATTGTACTCATTTATGGGCCTGATGAGGGATGAGTAAAGAGGCACAATGACCTCCCCTGATCTAGATGTGAATCCCTTCATGATTAGGTGGGCTATATAAAATGTTTTTCTAACCACTTTGGCCACGTGGTTGTCACATGAGAGATTGCTATCAACTTGGGTCCCCAGGTCCCTAATTGCTTCTTCTGTACTTAATGGATTACCACCTATGTGGTAATTTGTGGGCACTTTGTTTTTGCCAAAGGGGATAACTATACACTTTTTGGCATTTAGCTTGAGGCCATGGCTCTGGCACCAGTTGTCTGTTTCTATGAGGCCCTTTTGGAGGATGCTTGTGTCGGCTGGAGAGTCGATTATGGACCCCTGTTTGCAGTCATCTGCGAACTTGGTCAGCCACAGTCCTTCCGTGTTGGCCTGTACCTCCGAGAAATATATACTGAACAAGAGAGGTCCCAGGACTGAGCCTTGTGGGACGCCACTTGTAACTGGTTTGGAGTCTGACATGGCTCCAGCAATTCTAACCATGTGGGTTATGTCCTTGAGCCAGTTTGCAACCCATCTAGTGACATAGGGGTTTATATTTAAGCTGGTGAGCTTATCTATAATCCTGAGTGGGGTATTGTATCGAAGGCTTTTGCGAGGTCCAGGTAGGCTGTGTGGGCCACCTTCCCCTCGTCAATGGCCTTGGTGACTGTTTCAAAGAAATCGACCAGGTTTAAGAGGCAGGATCTGCCCTTAACAAAGCAGAACTGGGTAGGATCCAGTCTCTGTAGGTCCCCAATATCTTTATTTTTGAGGTCCATGATGATCCTTTCGATAGCTTTGCAAACCAAGCTAGTCAGGCTTATCGGGTGATAGTTTTCAGGATCCGTTGAGGCACCACCTTTCTGGAGAGGGACCACTGTTGCTGTATGCCACTCTTTGGGTACATATCCTGTAGTAAGGCTGAGATTGAACAGTAGTTTTATGTTTGGTTTAGCTCTTCTTGGAGTTCATGTAGGACACAGCCCAGGACCCCATCTGGTCCCATTGATGCTGTGTTTTTTGCTTTGGAGAGGGCGGGTCTTACCTGAGCATCTGAGATGTCAGGGGGGCAGCACTCTGCTGGGATAGATATTTGCCCTTTTGGTGGGGGGGGGGGGATTTGCGCTGAACCTGTCAGCTAGGATGTTGGCAATGTCTGTGGGTTCGGTGTATGTTTTGTCATTTTGGACTAATTCTGAGCATATCTGAGAATTCCCACCCAGGTTTCTAACATAACTAAAGAAAGCCTTGTGATTATCCTTAGTGTCCTGTGCAGTTTTTCTCTCGAAGCTGGCCTTAGCTGATTTTATGAGTGCCCGTAGTTTTTTGCTAATACTGATCAGAGTTGCCTTCCCTTTTTGGGATTTTGCTGTATCATGTAGTAGCTTCCTCCTTCTGTTGTATAGTTTATTTATAGCTGGGATCCACCATACAGGACGTCTGCCTTTGGAGGATTGGGTCTTGGTTTTATTTGGGATTGCATGATCCATGCATTCCTGAAGGTGTTCATAGAATGTGTTTATAAAGGATTCTAAGGTCTGGGCCGTATTTTTCCCAGGCCCGGGGGCTTTGAAGGATTCCACCTCAGTTTTGAGGAGTGTGAAATTTGCTTTAGAGAAGTTTTTCACTGTGGTTTTCTGGGCAGGGGGTGGGGTCGGGTTGTGAATATCCAGTGAGATTAGTTTATGGTCTGATCTTACCAGTGAGGGATACACTTCTGGTCTGGAGCATAGAGTCCCCGTGTTGGTGATGATCAGGTCCAGTATGTTTTCCACTCTTGTGGGAGTGGTAACAAGTTGTTCCATAGCATTTGAGTTTATAAATTCTAGGAACCTTTGGGCTAGGGTGTTGGAGCTAGAGTAATGCTCCCAGTCTATGTTTAGGTAGTTGAAGTCGCCCAATATAATGGTGTTTAGAGAGACCTTCATATTTTCCAGTGTTCTCAGGAAGGCCGAGTGGGGTTCCTGGGTTTGGGAGGGTGGTCTGTAGCAGGCTATAAACTGGAAGGCAGTTTTACCCACTGTTAGTTGCACATGGATAGTCTCTGATGCTTTGTGCTGTGCCACCAACCTGGAGGTGTGGGTATCTTTGACGAATATTGATACTCTCCCTCCTTTTGTGGTTCGTTCCAAGTTTTGGGGCCAAAAAGCATGGTATGAGGTATAACCTGGTAGTGCTGGGGTGATCTCGGGAGCCTTGAACCAGGTTTCTGTTACTGCACAGATATCAATGTTCTCCATGCTAAGGAGAGTTTTGAGTGCGTGCATCTTGATGTTTAGACTTCTGGCGTTGAGTAGCATTACTCTTAGTTTCTTATCCCTTGTGATACCTATGGAGGTGGGTTTGTCTTTTGAGCCTTGCCTATAAAAGGCACTATGGGGGTAGTAAGAGCCTTTGCCAATATCCGAACGTCCAGGGGTGACAGGTGCAAGCCGTCCCTAGCGAAGCATCATGGCTTGTCGAGCATGTCATCCCAGGCTGACAGGCATTGGATCCCCTGTAAATGACACCAATACTTAAGCCAATTGTTGAAATTGATCATCTTGTCTTCATATTGTGGCATCATTCTTGGTGAGGGTAAGATGCTACTCAAGGTCAGGGTCATACCGGCCTGGGCTACATGCTCAGAGAGCTTCTCTATGTCTCTTTTCATGTAGTCCAGGGAGGTACGTCTCAGGTCATTCACACCAGCATGGACAATGACTGAGTCATATTTGTACTTGCCTTCGAGTGACCTGAATGCTTGTGTTATGTGGCGGATCCTAGCACCCCACAGGCAGCTCACCGTGACCTTCTCCTTGTTCAGCCTGGTGAGCGGGACGTCAGTGTGCCTGACGATAGAGTCACCTATTACAAGTGTATCAGGTGTGTTGTTTAGCCTTAAGGGCTGTGACTGTTCGGCACACTGGCTTTGTGAGCTATGTGTTGCATGTGTTTTGTTTTGGGGTAGCGGTTGCTTGGGTGTCTGCTTTGGAGGTCTCTGCTGCTTAGGCAGATTTTTATTTAGAGCCTCCAAGTATGTTTTTGTGTGTTTATGTGTTTGGTTTGCTGTCGTGGTAGGTCTGTGTGAGACTGGAATTGCAGTGAGTGTGGTTTCCTTCTCCTCCTGACTGTTTACTCCAGTACTGTGTTTAGAGAGCTTAGCCTCCAGTTTGGCTATATGGTTGCATCTCTCACATGTGTTGGAATTTGTTGGGAGGAGGAGAGGGTTGTCTGTGTACATGAGGCAGTTGTAACATTGCCTCAAGATTCCCAGATTCACCAGCTGGACCGGAGAGGAGATTGACAACTGACCTTTGGACATGCTAGAATAGTAGTGGGAATTCCTTTATAATTGAAAAAAGGGCCAATGGGGAACAAGGTACTGAAGGGGAGTTTGTGAGGGTGTAGTGCTTTTAATTTTTTAGTGCTGACTTAGTGAGCAAGTGCCAGGTAACTTAAATGCAATGTGTTACAGGTAACTTAAATGCAAAAACGACAAACAGTAACTTTCTTTCAAGTGAAACAAAGAAATAAGTACAGTAAGCAATGCAGATATCACTAGGGATCCACAGAAGCACTGAAAAGCTACGTTTTAGGTGGAATTAGCATTTCAGGGAAATAACAAGCAAACAAACAAGCATACAAACAAAGCTAGATTCAACAGGCCTGGATCTAGTCTATGCTACAGCAAACAAGGTGTACCAATTTCAGTAAGAAACAGTTCAAATATGCAGGCATTATAAGCCTTTAACAAGAAATTCCCAGCTCAGAAGGGCAGAGTCCAGCCTCTCCTCCCACAAGAGTGCAGATCACAAACCTTCTTAATACAAAATAACTGGCCTGAAGCCCAAGTGCTTAAACCAGAACTAATACACTTTTAGAATAACAGACACTGAGCCCTCAATCAGCAGTTCCCAACTTAGAAGGATGTAAGCTACTTGTCCTGCCACCACAGTGCAGGCCACAAACCTTCCTAATGTAAAACAACTGGTTTGAAGCCCAAGTGCTTAATCCAAAAGACCTAGAGTGATAGTTACACTTTAATCAAGTTACTACCAAGCAGTAATAAATACAATTGAATACTTTAAAGAATGCCTGGATTAGTGCTCAAGTTATACAAACAAAGCTAGATTCAGCTGGCCTGGATCTAGTCTATGCTACAGCAAACAAGGTGTACCAATTTCAGTAAGAAGCAGTTCAAATATGCAGGCACTATAAGCCTTTAACCACAAATTCCCAGCTCAGAAGGGCAGAGTCCAGCCTCTCCTCCCACAAGAGTGCAGACCACGAACCCTCTTAATGTAAAATAACTGGCCTGAAGCCCAAGTGCTTAAACCAGAACTAATACACTTTTAGAATAACAGACACTGAGCCCTCAATCAGCAGTTCCCAACTTATAAGGATGCAAGCTACCTGTTCTGCCACTACAGTGCAGACCACAAACCTTCTTAATGTAAAACAACTGGTCTGAAGCCCAAGTGCTTAAACTAAAAGGCTTAGAATGAGTTACACCAAGCAGTAATAAATACAATTGAGTACTTTTAAGATGACACAAAAGCAAAATAAAGTAGGAAGAAACACAAATACAGTAAAAGCAGATACTTTTTTTTTAAGTGGAAAGAGAGAAAGGAGTAGCAGAAACTAAGCTGATTGGCCTTCTGAAATGTTCTCCCTGTACTGGATAGAATGAGGTAATGACACTAGACTGGGAGGAGGGTCCCAGATCAAATTTACACTAGGGGCGGGCAACTGCAAAGCCACCAACTATACAAGCCTGAATATGGAAATGCTACAAATATCCCCATTACTTAGAACAAACTGCAGAAATGTTTCTCACAGCTGAAAAGCAGCAGTGAGTCTTTAAGTGAAAGTTTTAAACAGTTTTAAACAGCTAAAGGAGCCTCTAGAAAAAAGAGTTTAACTGCAACAAGTTATCAGAAACAAACAACCCAACAGATGCTTAATAAAAGTGGACAATTTCCAGTTAATACCTCACACACAGTGAAACTAGCTAGAAAAATACACAGTACACAAAGTGCTATAAATAACAAAGAAATAAAGAACAAAATAAACAAAAAACAGGATAATTAATGTTATATATTATAGCTCCGAGTTTCCTCAGTGTCTTTCCTTCGATCAGCTCAGTGTGAAATGGCAGAACACTCACAACTGAACTTCTTAGGTAACAAAAGTTGAAACCTGAGACAGCTTTTAAGAAAGAAATCTCAAAAGAACCAATGAGGTGCTTAGTCTAAGCTGTAGTCCAGGTGACCTCAGTCAGCCAATGACCTCAAACAATTCTCTCTCACTGAAATGCCTGATGGCTTTGGCTAAACCAAGATGTCCCTGAATATGTGCTCAGACACATAGCCTCCATAAACACTAGGCCCAAATACAAGCCTGAATATGGAAATGCTACAAATATCCCCACTACATAGAACAAACTGCAGAAATGTTTCTCACAGCTGAAAAGCAGCAGTGAGCCTTTAAATGAAAGTTTTAAACAGCTTTTAAACAGTTTTAAACAGCTAAAGGAGCCTCTAGAAAAAAGAGTTCAACTGCAACAAGTTATCAGAAACAAACAACCCAACAGATGCTTAATAAAAGTGGACAATTTCCAGTTAATACCTTACACACAGTGAAACTAGCTAGAAAAATGCACAGTACACAAAGTGCTATAAATAACAAAGAAGTAAAGAACAAAATAAACAAAAAACAGGATACTTAATGTTATATATTATAGCTCCGAGTTTCCTCAGTGTTTTTCCTTCGATCAGCTCAGTGTGAAAATTCTAATTCTAGGAACCTTTGGGCTAGGGTGTTGGAGCTAGAGTAATGCTCCCAGTCTATGTTTGAGTAGTTGAAGTCACCCAATGTCACCCAATATAATGGTGTTTGGAGAGACATTCATATTTTCCAGTGTTCTCAGGAAGGCCGAGTGGGGTTCCTGGGTTTGGGAGGGTGGTCTGTAGCAGGCTATTAACTGGAAGGCAGTTTTACCCACTGTTAGTTGCAGATGGATAGTCTTTGATGCTTCGTGCTGTGCCACCAACCTGGAGGTGTGGGTATCTTTGACGAATATTGATACACCCCCTCCTTTTTTGGTTCGGTCCAAGTTTTGGGTCCGAAAAGCATGGTATGAGGTATAACCTGGTAGTACTGGGGTGCTCTCTGGAGCCTTGAACCAGGTTTCTGTTACTGCACAGATATCAATGTTCTCCATGCTAAGGAGAGTTTTGAGTGCATGCATCTTGAGGTTTAGACTTCTGGCATTGAGTAGCATTACTCTTAGTTTCTTATCCCTTGTGATACCTATGGAGGTGGGTTTGTCTTTTGAGCCTTGCCTAAAAAGGCACTATGGGGGTAGCAAGAGCCTTTGCCAATATCTGAAAGCCCAGGGGTGACAGGTGGAAGCTGTCCCTAGCGAAGCATCGTGGCTTGTTGAGCATGTCATCCCAGGCTGACAGGCATTGGATCCCCCTTGAATGACACCAATACTTAAGCCAATTGTTGAAATTGATCATCTTGTCAGGGGCGGCTCGTGGCATCGGTCTGCCGGACTGCAGCCCCCTCAGCTAGACAGCTGAGTAGTTTGTTTAATTGTTTTATGTAAAAAAAAAAAATCTGTTTTATGCGTTTTAACGGTAAATTTGAGCGCTTTAATTTTTTCCTAAATTCTTGCTGGGTTGCTGCAATGTTTACATTGCAGCCTGGAGAAGCTAAGGAGGCATCATTCTGATGCCCAGAACTTCCCAGAAATCTATGCGGTTGACTCACAAACTGCATAGATATGGAAGGGGCTCGAGGCGTCCGCAGGCACGTCATGACGTGCCTGCTGGGCAAATGCTACTGATTGGTTGTCGCTCTCTTCCCGGGCTTTATGAGCTGGGAAAAGAGAGAGAATCAATCAGTCGGTTTTCGGCAGCATTGGATGAACCGTTAATCTTTTTTCTGTGTGTTAATTTTATTATAAAGCTTAAAAACGTTTTTTTTGGCTCAACAAACAGTTACAGGAAAATTATAGTGTCAGTCTGTGGTGGTCTGGTCACTGGTCTGGTGGATTTATTGCTGCAGCTGCTTGAAGAAGTTGAATCAGTGGATTGGAATCAACGACAACAGGTGAGTTAGTGGATTAAATGTATATTAAACTATCTTCTGTTGAGCATTTGCACTTTAAGTTCCATCTGTTGCTGTAGGATGTTTTTTTTTTTTTTTCTTATTTAAAATGCAGAAAACACTCTGGTGTAATGCTGCCAAGTTCTTACAGCTCTATTGCTTTGTTAGAGCCACATGTAATTTACTAGATTTATCTTTTGCAATGATTGTATGTCGGTGTTTCTGTCAGTGTTTGCCAGATATTGTAAGAATGGCTAGCAGTATTAAACAATTTAAAGCTAGATACAGGATTACATGATTACACAAATACAACATATATGGATTACTAGTTATGCTGAGCAGTTAAGAAGGCACTGGAGTTCAAAATAAGAGAGCACGCATACAAAATGGTGGAATATATTATTAAAAGGGAAGGTATGAAAAACATTTCAAAATGCAGTTAACAAACTACCAATCAGTGGCCGAAATATGTAGGTGCTACTTTTAAATGGTAAAACACCAAGCCTTTATAAATGCTACATCAAAAATGTTACTCAGCTAAACATTATGAATTCTGGGTTAAAACAACAAAACAAAAAAAAATGTCATAAGATAAATAGCAAAACAAACTAGCTTAAATGGTAATTCCTGCCTCATGATTGCAAGCAATGTTGCATTGTTGTTTAATAACAGACATTCCACTGAAACAACAGGTTGTTGAGAAGGCACAATGTCACTCTTGGATATCCATTTTCTTATGTTACAAGGCGTACTTTATAAATTAATTTGCAACCCAGATTTCTAGAATTTGATTTTATTTACATGTGGTTCTAACTGTGGCTTCAACATATGCATTATGTCACCCATTTCTGATTTAGCATTGTATCCATACTGAACATCCAGTTGTGAAATTTAAATTAATGAGCAGTGGGTGAAAGTCCAGCTATAGCTAAAATTTCATGTTTCTGTATTTTGATAGTTGTGGGCATTAAAATATTCAAGGTCCAAATTTACCTTTAGCGATTCCCTCATCAGATGTGAAGATAGTATTGTGGTCCACTTCACTTGAAGGATAGCTTTCATTAGTGGCATGTGTTCCAAATGCCACCAAAAGCCTTGATGATCTCATTTGCAAGGTTTTCAGGGGTACAGTGGGTTTTGGAATTCCCAGCAGGGTAGTTAGCTGGTTCATCTTCATGGATGCTGAAGGTTGAGTAGGTACTGGTCAGTAGCTGAACATTTTTCTTCAAGAGCTATGGCAGATTTCACTAATCTCTGATTATAGTTTACTAAATTTTTAAATGATTTGTCCATCTTAAACTGGAGACACTGCAGGCATGACTTCAATAGAAGCAAGAAAAGTTCCCCAACATAGGAATATTTTCTCAAAGCAACCGTTCCTACTGTAGTGAGCGTGTCTGTATGTAAAATGCCCCAGATGGCTAGACTCAAACCCTGCACTTTGCAAACAGGTAGCAACAGCTTGAATTCCCTACCCACCACCACTTGTAAAGTTTTGCTTCATATTTGTGGTTGTTTGGATTTTGAATAATGAGAGGCATTTGAATTTCAGTCTTCATGTTCTTCAGGAAGTGCATGGTAACACAAAACCTTTTATTCTAGCAATGTTCTGTTTATATAATTAATATTTGAAGTTTGTCACTATTTTGGGGGCTGTATGCCTCCATTATTGCCTTTGTCCAGGTTTTTTGTGCTGATAGGTTGAGAGCTATGATGAGAACTGAATTCACTGAATATGTTTAGGGATCTCTATTCCCCCATTATTGGCTTTGTCTAAGTGTTTTGTGCTAAGAGGTTGAGAGCTATGGTGAGAACTGAATTCACTAAATGATAGCCATTTAAGTTTCAGTCTACCTGTCTTTCAAGAAACAGCTGATTTGGCATAGTGGTGTGTTTCTCTGACTGTAGTGCACAGGGTTCAAGACATTGGTAATGAAATGCATGGTGGTAACACAATATTTTATTCTAGCAACTTTCTAAAATTATGCAAGCAATGTTTAAAATGTGTCCTTAGCTTTTCAGCTTTTGCTCCCCCCTGCCAATAAATTTTGGCTTTTTCCAGATTTCTTGTGCTTCAAAGTTGAGAGATACCGTTACGTGTCAAATGGATTTTACAAGGAGCTGAGAGCTTAAAGAGAAGTTTAATGCTGCTTATGTTGAGTTTGCTTGTATTAATAGCACAACAGGTAGTGTACTTGCTTTTTATGCAGAAGGCTGTGGGTTCTACTCCCACAGTATATAGATGCATTGCTGATACTGTACTATGTTGTACTTTGGCAGAGAATCCTACTAACAATGAACCTGTTATCAGTTTGCCATCCATTCCCTATTGCAATATTGCTAGCTTATCATTTTGTTTATTGTAACATAGGCAATTTATTCCTCAATGACAACAGGTACTTTATTTGTCGATGAAACAATGAAATATAAAGTTATTTGCTAGCAGCAACCTCTTCATTAGTTACAGATCTCTTTAATGTGGAATTATTTAGATTACCTTTACTTCTGCAGAGATTATGAATATTTACTGACACTGGTGGATTGTAGAAGTTTGAGTAGACTTTTATGATGGAAATGTTCCGAACTGGGCAGTTTTGTCATTATTAGTGCATGCATTTTGTTTTATTGTTTACTGGAAAAATGTTCAAAACAATAAATTTAAAATGCTCTCTAACAGCTGTACTGTATACGAGGAATATAATTTAATACAATCAAGAAGGTGTATCAAAGAATATATGTATGTTTCCTGTGCAAGGGGCCTATGATTTGAAAACAGCCCAAAGTTAATCTTTATCTGCCACTGGCCAGATGTATTTTCTTTGAATGTGGGTTTCAATGCTGTTTCAATGAATGTGAGTTTCAAGGGCAGAGAAGTTATAATGCTAAGTCTATTTTCATTGTGAGACTGCATTGCTTTATCAGATTTCTATTAGTGTTTGTGCTGCAAAATGTAAAATAAAACTTTTAAATGAAATCCAAATCATTGTAGAAGTAAAGCAGTATGCACATTACATTGTTTATGGTAAATGGGGTGAAATAGCCAAGTCATGGTACATTGGAGTAGCTGCAGGAGGGAGGCACCATTCAACCATGATTTTGTGAGGGGGGAAGGGCAGCAAACTCATTCAGCCCCAGGTGAACTATACCTCTTAACTGTCCAGATTTTTGCAGAATGAATAGATTTTTGCTTCTTATTTTTGGTTCGTTCCTCATAACATTTGTAGTTTTCTGGCAAATCATTTAGGAATGAAGTCAGTAAATAATGACAGACATTGAGTTTCAGACTTCATACTCTTCAGAAAAATTCATGCCTAAGCAAGACCTGTTATTCTGTCAACTGACTATGTTTATACAAGAGCAACTTTTTGTACTGTTGGTATGTTCCCCTAATATATTTGGCCTTGTCCAAATTTCCTGTGTTAAGAGGATGAAAGGTACGTGCAAATAAATCACTTTATAGAATTAGGTATACCCAAACCTCTCAACTGTCCCTGATTCTGGCTCAAAATGTTGCTCTCCCCCAATAATCCCTCTGCAAAATGGCAAATTTGGAAGAAAATGTGGAGGGTTTACAATTAATAAATAATTGTAATGATCAGTTATAGATTACTTTTAATTTCAGAAATGCATGTAGATTCTCTTATTTTGTCAGCTGCTCAAGTTAACATTAGTAATATTAAAAAGTGTCCCTTCTTTGACAGGTTTCCAGCTGTATTGTGTGGGTATTTTATATTTCCATCACATTTTAGGTCCGTTTTTTGTAAAATTGTGGTTTTCTGGCAAATTAGTGGCAAATCATTAAAGACTGAAGTTAGAAAATAATGACAGACATTTGAGTTTCAGATTTCATACCCTTCAGAAAATTCATACTAATGCAAGACCTACTATTCTATTATCTTCCTAAGTTTATAAGAGCAATATTTATAAATTGTCCTTATTTTTGGGCCTGTGTCCCACTTCTGTTTATGGCTTTGTCCAGATTTCTTGCTCTGAGGCTGAGAGATATGACAAATGTATCAGGGCCATCACCGTCAGCCAGAGACATTTAATTGTGACATACTTGTTGCACCCCACTCCCCACTTAGTGGCTCTGGATGTGTCCAAGCAAGGCAAGGAGCAGTTATGCAGTGTTAAGTGTGCAGAGTATCCCCCCCATCCAAGGTAGACACAAGTACTACAGCGTATTTTCATCTGTCCTTGATTTTGCAGAATATTCTGGTTTTCTGTCATATTTTATACTGTTGATTTATGATTCTTATTCAGAAAATGCATCATTACACTACCTGTTGCTCTGTGTTTAAGTAGCAATGCTTTAATAACCATCAGGTATGCTTGTCTGAGATTGTAAGATGCAAGTAAGCTTTAATAAGCATACTGTTAAAGGATTACCAACACTGAAACCTTTTTGTTGTTGCCATGCAGAGAATATTTACATAACTAAATAACATATAAGCCTTGGGTATTGAAATGCATATGACAGTATTTGTAATAAAGGACAGGATTTCAGTATTTTCAGAACTTCACTACATTTGTTGGACACTTGCAGTCATCTTTGCAGGCTTTACCATTAAACTAAACAGAGTGCCAATCTGTCATGTGTGGTCCATAACCTGTGCAGTAATCCTTTTAGCAATTTATCTTGAGCTTGTTTGTTCATTTTTTTATTTTGATCATGTTTTCCCCATGAAACAAGTAGATAGTTGTTGTCAGGCAGCATGTCTTTTTTGGATAAGAAACATTTGTACAAGTGGGGGGTATCACAGAGATTGCTACGTTCAGCATGTTACTTGGTACTTTTATAAAGCTGAAAATATATTATAATTAGAACTGCAGTGCAAGGAGAAGTTGTTTGAGTTGAGTGCTGCTTGTTTTTTTTTTATACTTGATTTTGACTGGCATTTCAGTAGTGCATTTAAAAAGTAATTTATTTTTTCATGCCTCAGAACCTTTTTGTTTCCATCTAGATATTAAGTAAGCTGTCATGAAGCCAATGCATTGAAATATTTCTTTTCTACACTTTATTTTGGCGTGACTGGACTCTTATAATGACGGTTTGGCACCCAGGGCAGCGTATTTAATTAAAGTCCCATTTTTGTGGTTTTGAGCATAGCTCCACCCCTTTCTAGTTGGACACACCCCTTCCCATTGGCCCCACCCATTCAGCTGTCTTCTGCAGCCCCCCTTTGATTTGAAGTCACCAGCCGCCACTGCATCTTGTCTTCATATTGTGGCATCATTCTTGGTGAGAGTAAGATGCTACTCAAGGTCAGGGTCATACTGGCCTGGGCTACATGCTCGGAGAACTCCTCTATGTCTCTTTTCATGTAGTCCAGGGAGGTACGTCTCAGGTCAGTCACACCAGCATGGACAATGACTGAGTCATATTTGTACTTGCCTTGGAGTGACCTGAGTGCATGTGTTATGTGGCGAATCCTAGCGCCTGACAGGTAGCTCACCGTGACCTTCTCCTTGTTCAGCCTGGTGAGCGGGACGTCAGCGTGCCTAACAATAGAGTCACCTATTACAAGTGTATCAGGTGTGTTGTTTAGCCTTAAGGGCTGTGACTGTTCGGCACACTGGCTTTGTGAGCTATGTGTTGCACATGTTTTGTTTTGGGGCAGTGGTTGCTTGGGTGTCTGCTTTGGAGGTCTCTGCTGCTTAGGCAGATTTTTATTTAGAGCCTCTGAGTATGTTTTTGTGTGTTTATGTGTTTGGTTTGCTGTCGTGGTAGGTCTATGTGACAATGGAATTGTAGTGAGTGTGGTTTCCTTCTCCTCCTGACTGGTTATGCCAGCACTGAGTTGAGAGAGCTTAGCCTCCAGTTTGGCTATATGGTTGCTTCTCTCACATGTGTTGGGATTTGTTGGGAAGAGGAGAGGGTTGTCTGTGTACATGAGGCAGTTGTAACATTGCCTCAAGATTCCCAGATTCACCAGCTGGACCGGAGAGGAGATTGACAACTGACCTTTGGACATGCTAGAATAGTATTGGCAATTCCTTTATAATTGAATAAAAGGGCCAATGGGGAACAAGGTACTCAAGGGGAGTTTGTGAGGGTGTAGTGCTTTTAATTTTTTAGTGCTGACTTATATAATTGCTTTAGTGAGCAAGTGCCAGGTAACTTAAATGCAATGTGTTACAGGTAACTTAAATGCAAAAATGACAAACAGTAACTTTCTTTCAAGTGAAACAAGGAAATAAGTACAGTAAGCAATGCAGATATCACTAGGGATCCACAGAAGCACTGAAAAGCCACGTTTTAGGTGGAATTGGCATTTCAGGGAAATAACAAGCAAATAAACAACAAGCATACAAACAAAGCTAGATTCAGCAGGCCTGGATCTAGTCTATGCTACAGCAAACAAGGTGTAACAATTTCAGTAAGAAACAGTTCAAATATGCAGGCACTATAAGCCTTTAACCAGAAATTCCCAGCACAGAAGGGCAGAGTCCAGCCTCTCCTCCCACAAGAGTGCAGACCACGAACCTTCTTAATATAAAATAACTGGCCTGAAGCCCAAGTGCTTAAACCAGAACTAATACACTTTTAGAATAACAGACACTGAGCCCTCAATCAGCAGTTCCCAACTTAGAAGGATGTAAGCTACCTGTCCTGCCACCACAGTGCAGGCCACAAACCTTCCTAATGTAAAACAATTGGTCTGAAGCCTAAGTGCTTAATCCAAAAGACGTAGAATGATAGCTACACTTTAATCAAGTTACTACCAAGCAGTAATAAATACAATTGAATACTTTAAAGAATGCCTGGATTAGTGCTCAAGTTATACAAACAAAGCTAGATTCAGCAGGCCTGGATCTAGTCTATGCTACAGCAAACAAGGTGTACCAATTTCAGTAAGAAGCAGTTCAGATATGCAGGCACTATAAGCCTTTAACCAGAAATTCCCAGCTCAGAATGGCAGAGTCCAGCCTCTCCTCCCACAAGAGTGCAGACCACGAACCCTCTTAATGTAAAATAACTGGCCTGAAGCCCAAGTGCTTAAACCAGAATTAATACACTTTTAGAATAACAGACACTGAGCCCTCAATCAGCAGTTCCCAACTTAGAAGGATGTAAGCTACCTGTTCTTCCACTACAGTGTAGACCACAAACCTTCTTAATGTAAAACAACTGGTCTGAAGCCCAAGTGCTTAAACTAAAAGGCTTAGGCTTACCAAGCAGTAATAAATACAATTGAGTACTTTTAAGATGACGCAAAATCATAATAAAGTAGGAAGAAACACAAATACAGTAAAAGCAGATACATTTTTCTTTGAGTGAGCAAATGAGATTGGCCCAGGAGTTACAGGTTAGAAACAAGTGCAAATGCAGGCCTTCACATCAGAAATTTGAGAGAGATGGAAGACCGCCCAAATGGCCAATAACTACAAATTCTGGGCCAGAACCACTCCTTATGTGGTAGACAGGTTACCTAATGCTTACCACTCCCACTGATAAGCTAGAAGTCTTCCCTCCAACAAAGAAAGGCTTGGGGGGCTCAGAAGCTTACAAACAATCCTGGATACAGCAAATCTGTATCTGGAACACTAATTACAGGAAAGGTAGGAAACAGGCTTACAATTTTTTTTTTCAGAAAAGTAGCAAAAACAGTAGTTAAAACAATTCACATGCAGTGCAAGCTGGCACACTTGAGTATGTAGCAATATTGGTCCACACACAGTTTGAAAAAATGCAGTTAAATTAAAAAGGACTAAAAGCAAGTGCAGAAAGGGTTTATTAGGTAGAATGCGGTAAAGAGATGGGACTGGGTTAGTGTCCTAGATCAAATCTACAGTGGGGCGGGCACTGCAAAAGCCACCAAATTTAAACTACAGCCAAGAACAGGGAGGGAGAGTGGGGAAGACAGTTTCAACAGAGATGTGAGGAATCACAGTGCAAATTATAAAACCCAGTAAATATATACTGATCTCTGTATATTTGCAGAACAGTAAGACAACAGATATCTAAGCAACAATTTGGCTCTATAATACAGAATAATACAGAAAAATATACTCAGCTCTATATATTTGCAAATAGTCTTGTAAGGCTGTCTCTCAACACACAGGTTTCAATTTAAATGCAGGCTATTATTAATGGAAAAGGAAAATGGAAAATTAATGGAATTATGGAAAGGAGAAAGCCAAATTAATCAATACAAAAAAGGCAGCCCCAAAGATATTTGTAGAGAAATAAAGGCAAAGGCATCCAGTTATGGAAAATTTCACAATACAAAAAATAAGATCACAAAGAGAGAATGTAGAACAGAAGATTAGTAAAGTAGAAGTTAAAAAAATATAAGTTAAAGTTAGGGAATTCTTGCAAAGTGAAGGATCTAGTGTAGAAAGTATAACACAGGTTACATCACAGCAATATGAAATGAGTCCCCAAAGTAAGGAGAATAAGGAAGATCAGGAGACATCAGAAGAAGAAATATGGACATGAGAAAGAAAAAAAATTAATAGGATGTAATATTTATGCAAAGGAAAAAGCAAAACTAATCAATACAAAAAGAGCAGCACCAAAGATATTTGAAGAGAAATATAGGCAAAGGCAAGATTCAGGATATGGAAAAGTTTACAATAAAAAAATAAGAAAATGAAGAAGAAAAGTAGACAAGAGGATAAGTAATGGAGAAGTTGAAGAACTAGAAAATGAGGTTATGGAGTACCTGTGTTGTGAAGGATTTAATGTAGAAACTCTAACTAAGGAAAACACCATAACAGGATAGAGTAATGAATCCCCAAATTAAGGAGAAACCAGTGGAGTGAGAAACATCTGATCAGTTGCCATGTGACGCTACTTTGGAGTCTTCCAAAAGAAACTAGTACAAATTTTCAGTTGGGGTTGCACAGCAAGGGAAGGAACAGGAAAATGTGGCAACTCTGATGCAGTCAGTGTTGTGGAGTGAAGGCCAGAGAGTTCCCATATGACAAAGCAATGGATGACACAGGCTGAAACTGAAGAGAATGTGGCACAGGAAGATGATAGGAATCTTTCTGTAGAATGCCCCCAGGAAATGGAGAACAAAGAAGGTGCTCTGAATTCAGAGGAAAATTATCTAAGAGAAGACTTGCTTGATTTAGTAGAGATGGACAGACATATTAATATCAATGAAAGAAATAGGCTGCAGAAAATCAATAAAATCCAAACAGTTACAAGTTTGATAAAACAAAGGCATACAGTAATTAGGACTGTCCATAGAGATTCATGCAATATAACAGATGTAAACAGGATATGTTGCTGTGTAGCTAAATGAATAACCGATAAAGTCTTACCACAAAACCACAAGGTAGTAAGAGAAAGGAAGGGAAGAAATCGAACACCACCATGGAAGTATCGAATAGTGAAAACTATAAAGTAATTAAGACAAAGAGGTATCACTGTTGGAAGAGTATAGGAGAGGGACCAGATCAACAAAAATACTCAGAAAGATAGATGTGATAAAACTAATGTGCAGTATCAGAACAGATCAGGATCTGTCATGCACTATTGCAAATAAATAAAAAATATCAGCACAGGCAGAAAAAATTAGAAGATATGCAGATAAAGATAAAGGAAAAGTACAAAATAAGCTATTTATTGATGACCCAAAAAAGTTTTATAGAGAATTATGAAACAATGTAAAAGCAATTGAAAAACCTCCAAAAAAAGAAATATATACATTTTGGAAAAATATCTATGAAGACCTGGTGGAACATAACAAAGATGCTAAATGGATTGAAGAAGTAAAAGAAAGAATAAGAAGATGTTCATCGTGCATACAGCTGCAGTAATCACAGATGGGTTTTCTGCCGCCAGGCGGGTCCTCGGTCGGCCGAATTCCAAAGTCTAGGTCCAGCGTCGGTTGTTGTCGCTTTCTTTCCTGACGTCAGTGTGACAGGGGGTATGTAAGACACAGCCGACACCATTTTCTTCAGTCTTTTTTTGCCGCGCGGTGCCCGAAGCAGAAGCAGTTCGCAAGTGCCGGTCGGCCAGCTCCTGAAATTACGAAAAATTGGAAACCGAAGTCTTCTTTAAAGCTAAGTACCCCATTGGGGAAACTTTTCTTGCCTCAGACCGATGGCAGACAAAGTTAACAATTGTATTTCTTGTGGGAAGCAAATACCGCATAAGGAATTTCCATTCCCTCTGCATACCTTGTTTAGGCCCAGACCACGACGTCTCGGGCTGTCGCTTTTGCGCAACTTTCAATAAATGCACCATTAAGCGTCGGGCGGAGTTCGCCCAGCACTTTTTTGGTAAAGCCTTTGATTATAAAATGTCGTCGGAGACTCCGACTACCGTTTTGTCCAAAACTCAAGGACAAAGACTGACATGCGAGGTCCGCGGTCTCCACCGACACCACACCAAAACCGGCTACACGTGGTCCGGTTCTCAGTGAGACGCCTATGCAGCCCCTGACTACCGACGACACTTCTTTGGCGGTGTCTTCTGTAATCGAGACCACAGGTACCTCGGCCCATACCCAGACTACAACCACCAAAGCCACTGTGAGTGTTGAGCCTCCTAATGTGGACAGGTCCACTTCCACCCATGGTGTCTTTAGACCCTCATCTTCCTTTTCCATAAAGGCCTTTACTAAGTCCAAATCAGCCATGCATCCCAAGAGGCCTGTTGCACAGGGCCCATCTCCAGGCCTCATACCTAAAAAGCAGATGTTAAAAATGGCTGAGGATTTAATTACTCTTATCAGGGGTTCCCAACCCCCTCCAGACAAGAGACCCAGAGTAGAGGAAGATTCTCCCTCTTCTGACCAGGGCTCCATTTTTTCAGAACATTCTGATGAAGAGGAACACTCGTACTCCCCTTATGAAGATTCGGATGCAGAACAGTCCATTCCTTCTGTATCTCCCCCAGAGGATTTTTCTTTTGGGGAAACCTTGCACACCTTGAGGGAACACTTCCATTGGGAAGGCCAAGATTTTTCTGATTCCAAGAAAAGACCTGGGGAATTTCTTTTGTTACCTCAGCACAGACCTCTGGTGATACCTCCTGTCTTGGACATACTTGATGATGTTTACTCGGAGGCTTGCCTTAATCCGGATTCCCTGCCTCCTGCCACAGTCAAGCCTGATAGGTACTACAGAGTTCCTAACTCTCACCAATTTCTTTACAAAAGCCATAATGCTGACCCTGAAACCATTTCTCACGGCCCCAAGGGAATGAAGGCCTCTATTGCTAAGAATCCACTACCTTCCGAAAGAGAGTCTAGATCCTTAGAAAGGTGGGGAAAAAAGGTATATACCTCGGTCACCCTAGCCATGAGGGCCTTAAATTGTCAGTTCCATATGCTTAAATATCAGCAGTTTCTGTTATCACAATTAAGAAATAAAATGTCTCAATCTGAACAACCAGATTTGAAGGAGTTGCAGGATATGATGCATAGTGCAGAGCAAGTGGGTAAACACACCTTACAATGTGGCTATGATGCCCTAGAGGCCTCAAGTAGAGCTGCTGTGACAGGATCAGTCATTCGTAGACATGCCTGGCTTAGGGAACAAACCTTGCCTGATCATGTTAAAGCTAAACTACTAGATGCTCCTTTACAAAAGGATGTACTATTTGGAACTAATGCTGAGGAGATACTATGGAAAATGGAAGAAAAAGCTAAATCTATGCAAACTGTCAAAGCTTTTCTACAGGTTCAACCACAACGTTTTAGCAGAAATTGGCCTTCAAAAAACTGGTCCTTTCCAGCCACGGACAAGCCCCAAAGAGGTAGATACAGGCGCACAAGGGGCAGAGGACAATCTCATGGAGCATATAGAGGCAGACAATGGCAAACTCCAGCACCAAGAGGTGGCGAAGACAGTGCACAACAATACAGGAAACAAACCCAATGACTTCCCCCTTTTCATGCCAAGCAAGTCTCAGCTGGCAGCACCCTTGGGAGGAAAGCTGGCATTATTTACAAGAAATTGGCATATTATCACAACAGACAAATGGATCCTGGACATTATAAACAGAGGCTACAGGTTTCATTTCCACACTCTTCCAAAAATGAGAGGCATGCCGAACCCACCACACAATCAAAGGGCAGAGGCTCAAATACAAATTTCAAACTCATGGACATGAAAGCTATTCAAGAGGTACCTGCTCACGAACAAGGTCAAGGTTCTTATTCCAGACTATTTCTGGTACCAAGGAAAGGAACCGACTGGAGACCCATTTTGGACTTATCCTAAACACATTTCTACTCGTACCAAAATTCAAGATGCTCACATTACAGCAGCTTCTTCCCATGCTGGGCAAGGAGTTTTGGCTGGTAACATTGGACCTCAAGGAGGCATACCTGCATGTCCCAATCAGACAAAGCTGCAGAAGATACCTCAGATTTCTTGCAGGTTCAATCCGCTATCAGTTCTCTGCATTTCCCTTTGGCTTATCTACTGCGCCCAGAGTATTCACGAAATGCCTGGCATCAGTAATTGCCTACTGCAGACTTCAAGGGATACAAATTTACCCTTATTTGGACGACTGCCTGATCCAAGCGGACAGCAAGCACATACTTCTGGAACATCTGGCTTATGTAACACGGTTATTGAATTCTCTGGGATACACAGTCAACAAAGAGAAATCCAGGCTAACACCAACTCAGAAAATAACTTTCCTGGGTGCCAACTTGGACACAAACACCCAGGTGGCCTATCTCACACAAGAAAAACAGGGGCAACTAACTCAGTACTTCAAAATACTAGCAAATTGTACCAGGCTCACTGCAAGGAAAATCCTGCAAGCTCTGGGCTTCATGGCATCTTGCATTCTTTTAATCCCATGTGCAAAGTTGCATATGAGGAAACTTCAATGGTACCTAAAAAACCTATGGTCTCAACACAGCCACAGTTTGGAAACAATAATACCAATAATCTCATGTTTGCAAAAGGAATTTCTATGGTGGGCCCAAGCATGCCAAACACAGGTCTTCCATTCTGCAAGCCTCAAGCAAATCAAGTCATCACAACAGATACCTCAGACTACGCCTGGGGGGCGCACATGACAGACAGGTGCATTCAGGGCAAATGGTCCCAAAAGGAAAAGCACCTTCACATCAATCAAAAAGAAATGCTAGCAGTGATAAATGCAATTACAACTTTCAAGGACCTCCTGCATCCAGGGCAATTATTGATAAGAACAGACAACACCACAGTAATGTGGTACATAAACAAACAAGGAGGAACACATTCATACCCCCTGTGCAGGCTAGCCATGTCACTTTGGAACTTGGCTCTGGAATGGCAAATCGAACTTCAAGCACAGTACTTGCCAGGATTGGAAAACACGCTGGCAGACAATCTAAGCAGAAATATGACAGACCCACACAAATGGAAGTTGCATCCTCAAGTGTTTACAACGATAATCCAAGCGTGGGGAAGGCCAGACATAGATTTCTTCACCTCCCACAGGAATCATCAATTGAAAAAGTTCTGTTCAAGGACCTTTCATCCAAAGGCCTGGAGAGTGGACGCCCTTTCTTTCAGTTGGGCAGCATGGACAGTTTATGCTTTCCCACCTTTGCCTCTTCTGCCCAAGGTGCTCTTGAAAGCAAGAGCAGACAGACCGAAGATGATACCGATTGCTCCAGACTGGCCAAGACAACACTGGTACCCACTCCTGAGGAGCCTATCACATACTCTTCCCTGGACCCTACCTCTAATGCCTCTTCTACTGACTCAGCACAGCTACAAAACTTTTCACAGTCAGCTGAAAACACTCAATCTGGCTGCATGGAAAATTCCTTAACACCACAACAGACCCTACTCTCCAAAGAGGTGCAGGATGTCATTTTGGAGGCCAGAAGGCCATCTACTAGAAAGGCTTACTCCGCAAAATGGAAACGGTTTTGCGCTTGGAATGAGAAAAAAGGCCAGGATCCTAGAAAATTGAATTTGCCTCAGATATTACAGTATCTAGCTGAGCTGTTGAACAGTGGACTTTCATTTTCCTCCATCAAAATTCATGCCTCAGCCATGTCTGCAGAATACAACACTGATCCACCCTTATTCTCTCACCCACTTTTAAGACAGTTCCTCAGAGGGGCTAAGAATATAAGACCTCCAAGGAAACAACCAATACCAGCCTGGGATCTTAACTACATTCTAGAAAAATTAACATTGCCTCCCTTTGAACCAGCTGCCTCAACAGATTTGCAATATTTGTCCTGGAAAACAGCTTTCCTTCTGGCCATTACCTCAGCTCATAGGGTTTCAGAACTACAAGCCCTCATGGCTGTGCAGCCCTTTCTCATCTTCCATCAGGACAGGGTTTCCCTACGAACCAACCCGTCATTTATGCCTAAGGTAGTATCCAAGGTAGCTTTAAATCAGGCCATACACTTACCTACCTTTTACCCCAATCCTCAAAACAAAGGGGAAAGGCTTCTACATTCCTTAGACATCCATAGACAGCTACGTTACTATTTGGACAGAACAAAGCCTTTCAGGAAATCAGAACAACTTTTTGTGTCCTAGGCTGTAGGAGCTCAAGGGAAGCCAATTTCCAAACAGACAATTTCAAAATGGATAGGCCACTGCATACGGTTTTGTTACTCCTATCATGGCAAATCTGTTCCTACAGGCATCAGATCCCACTCCACAAGGGCCACAGCTACCTCTACAGCCTTCCTCAGAGGAGTCCCTACCAAAGATATTTTGGAGGCAGCCACTTGGAGTTCTGTGCATACCTTCACAAAACACTACCACCTGCCTTTATACTCCAAAACTAGAGCAGGCTTTGCCACTGCTGTGTTGCAGGGCATTCTGGCTCCTCCCAGATCCACCTAGTGCCTACCACCCTGTGCGTAGCTTTGGGATTCTACCCATCTGTGATTACTGCAGCTGTATGCACGATGAACATAGTACAGTTTTGTACCTACCATAAATGTAGATGTTCGAGTGCTAATACAGCTGCAGTACAGGTTTCCCTCCCTCCTTCCCCTCTTGGTAAAGGCCTAGTGGCTAACACCTCCTCATACAACCTGATTGGGTTATCCTTCTATGGTGTATTTGCTTGCAACTACTGTTTTTTGATTATATTGCATTGCATGATTATATATATAATTTATGTATTGCCTTCCTTCTGGGGGCACCTGACATCTGGGGCAAGAAAGACTGAAGAAAATGGCATCGGCTGTGTCTTATATACCCCTGTCGCACTGATGTCAGGAAAGAAAGCGACAACAACTGACGCCGGACCTAGACTTTGGAATTCGGCCGACCGAGGACCCACCTGGTGGCAGAAAACCCATCTGTGATTACTGCAGCTGTATTAGCACTCGAACATCTACATTTATGGTAGGTACAAAACTGTACTTTCTAATGTATAGAATATGAAATAGGATGAAGAAATAGCCAGAGAAACTGAAACAACTTAAGAAAATCTACTAACCAGAAAACCCTAGGCCCAGATGTAGTACTTAACTTCTGGCTAAGAGTATTAACATCTTTATATGAAGATTTAGCCATGAGTAAAAACATTTTTTATGCACACACTGAACAAACACCAGCTTGATTGACAAGAGGAAAAACAATACTCATACTTAAGAGTGAACCTACAAGCTATTATAAAAACTATAGACCAATAACTTGCCTTTCGGCAATGAATAAACTTTACACTGTAATTAATGCAGACGTGAGTTTATAGTCATTCAGAAGAAAACTCAAATCAAGACAATAGAGCAAAAAGGTAAAATAAGAAAGTCATATGGAACAAAGGATCATTTGCTGTTAAATACATTCATAATGAAGAATTGTAAAAGGGGAAGATTCTAAGTATGGTATAGATAGACTACAATAGACTACAGAAAAAGCATTTAACAGTATCCCATGTTCACAGATAAAAGAGTGCTTAAAAATGTATAAGGTACACCCTACACTGATCGATTACATTACAGTGACCATGTAAGAGAGGTAAACCACTTTGCAGTTAAGGCATGATAAAGGACAAATTACTATTCCAGGTATAAAATTTCAAAGAGGGGTATTCCAGGGTGACTATCACCACGGCTATTCTGTCTTGCCATTAATCCATTAAGTTGTCTGCTTAACCGAATAGGTCATGGCTATAACTTGGCTCCAAGAAAACAACAAAGTGTGAAGACTTCTCATCTTCTTTTTGTAGATGATTTGAAGCTGTATAGGTCATCAGATGAGGAACTCGAATCACACCTGAAAGTGGTCAAAACTTTTTAAGATGATATAAGAATGTCATTTGGTCTTGATAAATGTGCAAAAGCAACCTTTAAAGCAGGAAAGCTACAATACCAAGAGAACATCAGTTTGGGACAGGAATGTGATATAAAAAAACCTGAATAAGATGGAGTGTATAAATATTTGGGAATTGTGAAGGGTCAACAATAAAACATGAGCAAATGTGAATAAAACTCATTAAAGAATATTTTAAAAGATTACAATTAATACTGAAAACAGCATTGACATCTAGGAACAAAGTCCAAGCTATAAACCAATTTGCTTTTCCTGTCGCTATAAACCAATTTGCTTTTCCTGTCCTAGCTTACAGTTTTGGAGTGATTGATTGGCCCCAAAGGGTGTTATGTTAGACAGGAAAACAAGAAGGATGTTTCATGCTCATTAAATCATTTATAAAAATCAATACATACCAAGATTATATATTTCCCATTCTGACAGAGGTATTGGCCTCATCAAAACTCATTACATGTATAGATCTGCAATCTTGGGACTGCATACATACCTGCTGACCTCAAAGGTCCAAAGTAGTGAAAGTTTTGAAACATGAGGAGAATAAGTCTAAGATGATTTCCCTGTTTAGTTTAGCAGAAGCATATCAGCGTCAAGCAGGAATGGAAATCAAACCAGAAGTAGATAAAAATCAAGCAGCAACTGAGTGTGTCAAAAAACAAAAGAAAGAAATTAAGGTGAAGGATCAGGCGAGAAGGCAACAAATGTGGAAAAGGCATAAATATAGTTGAAAGTATAGGAAGCTCTTGGAACAAGCTCATGGTGATCAGGATCAAATGCAAGAGTGGTTAAGGAGAGGTGAATTTAAAACAAAAGATGAAAGGTTAATATTGGCAGCCCAAGATAGGGGGACTATGTACACATTGGTTGACAAAGTCCATTGAACATGTGGGAGAAATGGACAAATGTAGGTTTTGTAAAACAGAATTGGAAACAGTCACACATCTTGCAGCTGGTTGTAATATATGAATGGCAGAAGGCCTTTATACTGAAAGGCTTAATAATGTGGCAAGACTCTTGCATTGGGGATTGTGCAAACATTATGGTACTGAAGTGTCTGAAGAACACTGGAAACATGAGCCACTTAGCATCATAGAAAATGATGAACTGTATATCACATGGGCTCACACCTTACCAACAGTTCAAAAAATAGATGTGAGAAAACTAGATATAGTAGTCCATGAAAAGAAGACAAAATTAGCATTGATCATTGAAATTGCTACACTCACTGACTACAATGTCTTACAGAGAGAAAAAAAGTCATAAAATACCAGGATTTGCTGGCAGAAATGAGGGCAGTGTGGAAGACAGTCCCAGTAGTAGTAGGAGCAACAAGTCTTATAACAAAGAATTTACAATCATACTTAGATATGTTACCGATATATGTAACTCCATACAAATTGCAGAAGGAGTCATTGTTGGGCACATTGCGGGTGCTGCGAAGAGCACTTCTGGCTAACAAAGATTGAAACAATACTAATTTCATGAACTTTAATTGTACTTTGACTTAGGAATGGGGTCCATTCCCATCATGGTATTAGAAACCAAAAGACTTGGAGAAAGTTTAAAAAAGGGATAGACCAGAAGATGCAGCAAACCTAATTGCTGAGAAATTCAGCTCCAACATTATTACCTTCTCCCCCTCAACTACCTCTGAGGAAATACCATTAAATATAACTACCTTTACTTTGTCTTTTGGCTTTTCCCAGTTAGGGGTCACCACAGCAGATCACCTGTCCACAGATTGATTGGGAGTGGTGTTTTTATGGTGTCAAGTTGCCAGCCTGGTGCCCAACATTCACAGAAGGCACACACACACACACACCTACCTGCATGTCTTTAAAACTCACTTGACTGCAGGGAGGATATGCAAACTCCACACAGAAGGTGCTCCAGCCAAGAATCAAACTGGAGAACCTCTTGCTGTGAGGCGACAATGCTAACAGCTGCACCACTATGACCTATCACTAGGGAAAAGGTACTTAATGCTCTCTCTAAGCCCAAGAACACTGAATCAATGGGCCCAAACAATAGCCTAGCATGCATTCTAAATAGCATGAAACATGACCTATCAGACCCTCTGCAATTGCTATTAAACTGTAGCCTTCAAACAAGTTATGTGACTCACTGATGAAGAACAGCAACTGTCATCCCTTTGCACAAATGTGGGCCATCTATATACCCTGGAAACTGGAAACCTATAAGTCTCACTAGTGTTGTATGCAAAGCCAAGAAAAAAATTATGAGCAATAATGACATGGGAAATCTCCAGAATGGTCCCAACCCAGTTTGGTTTCATCAGGGGCAGGTCATGCCTACTTAACCTGATGGGCTTCATTGAGAAGGTCACTAAAGCAGTGGATGAGTGCAAAGTGATCCACACTGCCTACATTGACTTGGCCAAGGCATTTTACATAATACTCCACTCAGGCATTGTTGACAAACTCAAGAGGTTAGTTATAAACCCTTATGTCACCCAGTGGATAATCTGCTGGACAGAAAAAGTTAGAATTGGGGAGTCCACCTCTAAAAAGAGGCCACTCACAAGTGGAGTCCCTCAGGGATTGGTCCTGGGATCACTCATGTTTGGAATTTGCTTTTATTAAGTCACTAAAGTGAATAAATATGCAGGCAATTACCAATTTGGAACAGTCATAGAATCCCCCACTAACACAAATGTTCTCCAGAAAGGGCCGACTCAGACAAATAACTGGTGTCAGAGTCATGAACTAAAACTAAAAACCAAGAAATGCATAAGTGTATCCTTCAGGAAGTTATCCACTCCTGTTAACCATCATATTGACAACACACCAAGAGTTCACCCAGTAGTCATGGACTTAAGAGACACACACAAACAGTAATCTAGCTTTTCACCATCATGTGTCTACAAGTAGTGAGGAAACCATTTTATGTTGTGCAACTTAAAAACAAAGGTATGTCATCTAGGTCCATGGAGGTCACTGTTCCTCTGTATTCGGCATTCATCAGAACTATCACTGAGTACAGTGTCCCTTTAGTATATACCTAACCATACACATCCAACAACTGGAACGTCCACAAAGGTTCCTTCCTAAAATAACACTGGGTATAAGTACCATGTCCTATGCAGACCACCTCAAGGCCCTATGTCTATATTCTGTCTCATACAGGCTGTTGAGGGGAGATCTATGCTTGCCATACAAAGCATTATCAGACTCCCCCCTTATAGACCTCTTGCATAGCTGCAAAACATACAGCATCAAAATTACCTATTCTAAAGACTTAAACCTTGCCTGTTATATAAATAGGACATGCAGTACAAAGAAGTATACATTCCCAGAGACTTATCTGGAACAGGCTCAACATCCATGTGAAGTAGACTTCCTCCCTAGCCCAATTCAAGTGTAACCTGGACAATTGGATGAGGAACAAGAAATTCATCCTTGTTTTGCCACCTATAGCTCTAATGGACACAGGGGCCAGTAAATGGTTCATCTCCCAGATCCCTGCTTGTAAATGCTTCATTTCCCAATCCTCTGCTTACACTTATCTAGTGTACCAGAACTTGTCAGAGATTTGGGATGCATGGCTAGGCTTAAAAAGGCTCTTGTGGTTGTTTGCCTAATACACACCTATGAACCTATAAGTAAAACATTCATTTTGCAGGTGGGGAAGCCTCACTATACCCTCCATGTGTGACATCATACATCCTGTTCATTATATAAAACATCTGAGACTGCACTATCCTTCACTGATAAGGGAGACACAGCAAACCTAGTGGCTTGATTCAGCTCAGACTTCTCCACCCCATTCCTCCCTGGCTACCCCCATAAAAAAGTACTAGCATACTCCCCCCAACTGTTATCAGGGATCAGGTTCTGGTGGCACTCATTAAGGCCAAAAACACTGCCTCAATGCGCCTCAACGATATCCTCTGTTTACCTTCTGAATAGCCTAAAACATGACCTATAAGGACCATTTGAGGCACTCTTCATCTACAGCCTCAAAACATGTTGCATATTAAGTGAATGGTGAACCACAACTGTCAACCTTGTACATAAGAGGATATCATCAACCAACCCCAGGAACTGCAGACCACACCTCTAAACTGTACCAAATTCCTCAGTATTTATCAGTTTTGTGGGAAAAATATTGGGGTGCCAAGAATTACTGAGTGGCCCCCTTAATTTCTGAATTTCCCTGTCTTTTTATTTATTGTTTTTATTAGCACTTTAAATTTATGGCTGATGTAACCACCAGCCTACAGGGGCATGTGTGATGACATCAGCTACTGTCTGTTGGACTCGGAGGGAAATAGGGAATATAACAGCAATGGTGGCTTATGTGCATACGTTTTGTAGAGTCCTCCCACATGTCCCTGGCCTCCAAGTGAGAAAACTTATCTAACAGGCTGGTATGCTTTCTTTTTATTTTATCTGCTGGGCTGGCCAAGTGCACAGTTAATTTGTTTTATCATAAGTTTGTTCGTTGTTATGCATTCCTAAGTCTGGCCAAGAACTGTGTGCATTATAAGTCCAGCGTTTTGTGTATTTAGTTTATCTGCTGGCATTAACTGTTGTTGTGCATCAGTTTATCTGTTCATTAGGTGTGTGCATTTAGTTTATCTTCTAACTGCTTGCAAGCATTATTTTATCATGCTGCCATTGTTTTGATCTGCTAGCTGCAAACATTATTTTATCATGCCCCGACCCAGTTCAGCTTTGTTAAGGGCAGATCATGCCTACTAAACCTGGTTGACTTCTTCAAGACAGTCACCAAGGCCATAGACGAGGGAAAGGTGGTTCACACAGCCTACCTTGATCTCGCCAAGGGGTTCGACACCATTCCTCACTCAGGTATTATAGAAAAACTCACCAGCCAGAACATAAACCCCTACGTCACAAGATTGGTTGCCAACTGGCTTACAGACAGAACTCACACGGTAAGAATAGCGGGCTCCAGGTCCGATTCTAAACCAGTCACAAGTGGTGTCCTGCAAGGCTTGGTTCTGGGACCCCCTACTGTTCGGCATATATTTTTCAGATGTACAGGCAAACACAGGAGGACTATGGCTAACCAAGTTCACTGATGACTGCAAACTGGGAGCCATGATTGACTCTCCGGCTGACACGGACATCCTTCAGAAAGGCCTTACTGAGACAGACACCTGGTGTCAAAGTCATGGCCTCAAGCTAAATGCCAAAAAATGCATAGTAATCCCGTTTGGAAAAAACAAAACACCCATGAATTACCACATAGAAGACAGCCCCCTTAATACAGAAGAGGTAATAAGAGATCTGGGGACCCAGGTAGATAGTAATCTCTCCTTTGACAATCATATTGCCAAAGTAGTTAGGAAATCCTTCTATGTGGCCCATCTAATTACTAAGGGGTTCGCATTTAGAAATAAAGAGGTTATAGTGCCCCTCTACTCGTCACTCATCAGACCCATCATAGAGTACAATGCCCCATTTGGGATGTACCTCACAAGACACTTCCAACAGCTTGAAAGACCACAAAAGCACCTCGCCAAGAGGATTACTGGTCACAAACATATGTCCTATGCAGCCTGACTGAAAAAACTAAGGCTGTACTCAGTGGCATAGCGTTTACTCAGAGGTGATCTCTGCCTGACTTACAAAGCCATGTCCATCTCAGAATTGATGGGCATGCTCCACCTAAAGAAATCCAAGTTACTGCGAGCTATGCGCTCTAGTGAGTTAAACCTCGCCACAACAATAAATTAAACATGCTGGAGGGATAGATTCCTGTCACAGAGTCTCCCTATGCTTTGGAACAAAATTCCTAACTACATTAGGCAGAGCCCCTCACTAACACTCTTCAAGAGAAACCTTGACGAGTGGATGGGTAACAGAAAATACACCCCTGGCGTCACTTCATTGGCTCTGCTTGACAGAGGCTCAGTTAATCAATGGGGCGATGAAAGCTGACAAACTCTGGCTAGGCTTTTAATTGCCCTCGGGCAGATAGCCTAGTACCTACCAATGAACCTATGCTGCTCACGCTTTCTCTTCAAGTGTGCAATAGTGCATCTGCTGGCCATTCAGTTTATCTGCTCATTAGAATGCTGCTCACTCAATTATCTGCAAGCATTATTTTAGTTTTAAAGTCCATTCGTTGTTGTGCATCTGTGGGCCATTTCAGTTTATTTGTTCATTTACCTCTTTAGTTTAGATGCTCAGCTGCCATTTGTGCATTTAGTGCATCTGCTATTCAGTTTGTCTGCTCATTAGAATGTCACTCACTTAATTTCTGCTCATTAGAATGACACTCACCCAATTATCTGCAAGCATTATTTTAGTTTTAAAATCCATTCATTGTGCATCTGTGGGCCATTTCAGTTTATTTGCTCATTTATCTCTTTATTTTAGATGCTCGGCTGCCATTTGTGCATCTGCCATTCAGTTTATCATCTCGTTAGAATGCCACTCACTCACTCAATTCTGCTGGCCAAGTGTTAAGTTATCTGCTGATTGCCAAGTATCTGCTGGCCAAGTGGGATGGGTGTGTAGGTGCATGTGTGTGGTGTGTAAAATGCCACAGTCGAGGGTACCTGGTTCATAGGTTCATAGGTAGGTACTGGCTGTTGGCCCTAGGGCCTATATAAGCCTAGCCAAAAGGTACCCTGGTTTTTACCACCAAAGAAAAGTATTTTCCTGTGCCACTGTCGAGCAGAGCTACAGAAGTGATCCCCGGGGTGAATTTCCTATCCCCCATCCAATCATCAAGATTTTTGTTAAAGAGTGCTAATGAGGAGCTTTGTTTGATATAGATAGGTAGTTTGTTCCAGAGTATGGGAAGTCTCTGGGACAGGAACCTATCCCTCCAGCATGTTCTGTTTATTGTGGTGACAAGGTTTAGGTACCTAGAGCATGAAGCTCGGAGGGATTGGGATTTCTTTACGTGGAGCATGTCCAAAAGCTCAGGGTTTGACATAGCTTTGTATGTTAGGCAGAGCTTGTCTATGAGTAGGCAATATGTGATGGAGTAAAGCTGTTTTTTTTGAGACGGTCTGCGTAGGGCATCTGTTTGAGGCTGGTAATCCTCTTTGTGAGGTATTTTTGTGGCCTTTACAGTTGTTGTAGATGTCTTGTGAGGTACATACGAAAAGGGGCGTTGTACTATATAATGGGTCTAATGAGTGACGAGTAGAGGGGGAACAATGACCTCTTTTTTCCTGGATGAGAAACCCTTTGTGATGAGGTATGCCATGCAGAAGGATTTCCTGACTACTGTGGTGATGTGATTATCAAAGTAGTGACTACTGTCCACCTGTGTCCCAAGGTCTCTTATCACACTTTCGGTGTTAAGTAGACTACCGCCTATGTGGTAGTTCATAGGTACAGAGTTTTTACCAAAAGGGATGACAGTGCCCTTTTTGGCATTGAGCTAGAGCCCATGGCTTTGACACCAGTCATCTGTCTCAGCGAGGCCCTTTTGTAAGATGTCCACATCATTTGGAATTTTGATTATGGCTCCTAGTTTGCAGTCATCTGCGAACTTCATTAGCCAAATACCTTCTGTGTTAGCCTGTACTTCAGAGAAGTAGATACCAAACAAGAGAAGACCCAGGACTGAACCCTGTGGTGCTCCACTTGTCACTGGTCTGAAGTTGGATTTGGAGTCTGCTACTTTCACAGTGTGGGTTCTGTCAGTGAGCCAATTGGCATCCCATCTTGTGACATAGGGATTTACACCTAGTTTAGTGAGTTTA
Source organism: Protopterus annectens (assembly GCF_019279795.1). Lineage (NCBI taxonomy): Eukaryota > Metazoa > Chordata > Ceratodontiformes > Protopteridae > Protopterus > Protopterus annectens. Next base: position 934,002,413 of record NC_056734.1, read on the forward strand.
TCTAAAATTCCAGATGGTGTCAAAAGCCTTGGCGAGATCTAGATAGGCAGTGTGAACCACCTTACCCTCATCTACGGCTTTGATGACTGCTTCAAAGAAGTCCATCAGGTTTAGGAGACATGATTTCCCTTTTACAAACTCGAACTGGGTGGGGTCAAGAGTTTGGAGATTACCAATGTCATTGTTTATAAGTTCCATGATGATATGTTCCATAGCCTTGCAGACCAGACTAATCAGGCTAATGGGGTGGTAGTTCCCGGGGTTCCTGGTGGCTCCCCCTTTGTGGATTGGGATAACCGTCGCTATGCACCATTCAGTGGGCACATAGCCTGAGGTGAGGCTATGATTGAACATGGTACTTAGGTGGGGTGCCAGTTCATTCTGTAGTTCATGTAGAATGCAGCCTGGGATGTTGTCAGGTCCCATGGATGCTGTGTTCTTGGCTTTGGAGAGTGTGTTTTTTTACCTGTGCAGCCATGATTACAGGAACTTTGAATTCTTCCAGTATAGCAATGGGGCCTTTAGGGGATGGGGGGGTAAAGTTAGCACTGAACCTACCTGCCAGGATGTTGGCAATATCAGTTGCTTCTGTATATTTAGTGCCATTGTGCTGTCACTCAGAGCAGATCCAAGTGTTGCCATTGACATTCTTGACATAGCTATAGAATGCTTTGTGGTTGTCTTTAGAGTCAGCGGCAATTTTGTTTTCATATCTAGCTTTGGCGGATTTTATGAGGGATCTCAGCTTCTTACTGAGGCTGACCAGGGGGTTCCTCCAATCATGGGATTTTACATTTTTTTGCAACAGTTTCTTTCTTCAGTTGTAGAGTTTGTTTATGGTAGGGGACCACCAGATTGGCTTCCTTTTTTTGGAGGATAGCATCTTGGTTCTGTTAGGGATTGCACAGTCCATGCACTCATGAAGTGCTTTTAAAGTGCATTTGTGTAAGATTCAGCAGTCATACCTCTGTTGTCCATCAGAATGGGTGTCATGAAGTTTGCCACTTCTGTCTTAAGAAGCATGAAGTTGGCTTTGGAGAAATTTTTTACGGTGGTTTCCCTAATGGGAGGTGAGGGCGGGATGTGGATATCTAGGGTGATTAGCTTGTGGTCGGATCTGACCAACGAGGAATTTTGCTCTGGTGTGGAGCACCGGTTGTCCATGTTGGTAATGACCAGGTCTAGGATATTGCTGCCCCTGGTGGGGGTGTGGATAAGTTGATCCAAGGCATTGGAATTTATGACTTCCAGAAAACGTTGAGCACAAGCATTGGTACACGAGTAGTTTTCCCAGTTAATGGTGGGGTAGTTGAAATCACCCATTATTAGGGTGTTAGGTTGTACCCTAATATTTTCCAGTGTATCAAGAAATGAGGAGTGGGAATCCTGGGGTATGGTGAGAGATCTGTAGCAAGCTACAATTTGGATTGCGGTCTTGCCCAGAGTTAGTTGCACTTGGATAATCTCGGATGCATTATGATGAGCAACTATCCTGGAGGTGTGGATATCCTTAATGAATATGGACACGCCTCCACCTTTAGTGTTTCAGTCCAGGTTAGGTGGCTGAAAGGTGTGGTATGAATTATAGCCTGGTAATGCAGGGGTACTCTGGAGCCTTGAACCAGGTCTCTATCACTGCACAGATGTCAATGTTCTCTATTTTAAGGAGTGCCTCTGGTGAGTGTATTTTGAAGTTTAGACTTCTAGCATTGAGTAGCAATACCCCTAGATTTTGCTTGCTTGTGCCTGTTATGGTGGTGAATTTGTCATTTGAACCTTCCCTAAAAAAGGCACTATATGGGGTGGCTAGAGCCTTAGCCAGTATCTAGAATCCCAGGGATGAGAGATGCAGGCCATCTCTGGCAAAGCATCGTGGTTTGTTGATCATGTCATGCCAGGCAGACAGATACTGGGTCCCCTTAGAATGACACCAGAAGCTTAGCCAATTATTGAAGTCAATCATTTTGTCCTTGTACTGTGGTATAATTCTGGGTGATGGCAGGATGCTACTCAGGGCTAGGGTTTTACCTGGCTGGTCTACAAGATTGGAGAGCTCCTCCATGTCCCTTTTCATGTAGTCCAGGGAGGTACGTCTCAGGTCATTCATACCAAGGACAAATGACAGAGTCATATTTGTAGTTCTTGTGGAGTGACCTGAATGCATGCGTTATGTGGCAGATCCTGGCACCCGACAGGCAGCTGACAGTAACTTTCTCCTTGTTTAGCCTGATGAGTGGAACATCAGTGTGCCTGACTATAGAGTCACCTATGACTAGAGTGTTGGGTACGTTGTTATGCCTTATGGGCTGTGGTTGAGTGGCACATTGAGTTTGTGGGCTATGTGTCATTTGGGTTGTGTTGGGGGGTGGAGTTTGCTTGCATTTCTGCTTTGGTAGTCCCTGTTGCTTGGTCAGGTTTTTACTGGGAGCCTGTGCAAATGTAGGTGTGTGTTTTGGTAGTGTAGGTTTTGAGAGACTATGTGATGAGTGTGGTGTGGTGCAAGTGTTTACCTTATCCTTTTGACTGTCTAGTCCAGTCTTGGGTGAAGAGAGCTTTGCTTCCAGTTTGGCTATGTAAGTGCATCTCTCACAGGTTGTAGTGTTGGGTGGTAGGAGGAGAGGGTTGTCTGTGTTCTTGAGGCAATTGCTGCATTTCCCCAAGATGCCCATACTCATCAGGAAGACAGGAGAAAACACTGGGAGCTGACCCTTAGACATGCCTAGATAGGTGCTTATTTATTTAGTAGTAAAACTGTTTTCCTCTAGACAAGTGAAGAAAGTTGAGTGCTGCAGTAATTTGTAGCTTATTTAGTGCTTGCAACGAGTTCTGAACAAGTGCTGAGCTCAAAGAAACAGACTTGAGTGCTGAAATTTAAAAAACTGGCTAGTTTTAAGAAAGAAAATTAAGCTAGAAGGCTTCCCTCCAACACAGAAAGGCTTGGTCGCTCAAAAGCTTACAAATAGTCCTGGATACAGCAAATCTGTATCTGGACTAGACTACTTACAGGAAAGGCAAGAAATAAGCTTAGAATTTTTTTATTTTTTTAAGTGGAAAGAGAGAAAGGTGGAGCAGAAACTAAGTGGATTGGCCTTCTCAAATGTTCTCCCTGTATTAGGTAGATTATGATAATACCACTAGACTGGGAGGAGTGTCCCAGATCAAATTTACAGTAGGGGCGGGCAACTGCAAAGCCACCAACTATAAGAGCAGCATACGAATAGGGAGGGAAGGTGAGAAACAAACTGTAGAAATGTTCCTCACAACAGAAAAGCAGCAGTGAGCCTTTAAATGTAAGTTTTAAAATAGATAAAGGAGCCTCTAGAGAAAGATTTTAACTGCAAACAAGTTATATGACACACTCATTGGCAGGAGATCAGAACAAACAACCCAAACAGATGTTTAATAAAAGTGGAGAATTTCCAGTTAATACCTCACACACAGTGAAACTAGCTAGAAAAGTATGCAGTAGACAAAGTGCTATAAATAACTCGAAAAAATAAGCAAAAAAACAGAATACTTAATGTTATATATTATAGATCCGAGTTTGCTCAGTACCCTTCCTCCGATTAGCTCAGTGTGAAATGTCAGAAACACTCACAAACTTAACTTCTTAGGTAACAGAAAGTTGAAACCTGAGACAACTTTAAAAAAAAGCTCTAAAGAACCATTGAGGTGCTTACTCTAAGCTGTAGTCCAGGTGACCCCAGTCAGCCAATGACCATAAACAATCCCCTCTCACTGAAATGGCTAATGGCTTTGGCTAAACCAAGATATCCTTGAACATGTGCTCAGACACACAGCCTCCACAAACACTAGACCCAAACACAAGCCTGAATATGGACAATGCTACAAATGCCCACACTACTTGGGTAGAAACAAACTGCAGAAATGTTTCTCACAGCAGAAAAGCAGCAGTGAGCCTTTAAATGAAAGTTTTAAACAGCTAAAGGAGCCTCTGGAGAAAGCTTTTAACTGCAAACAAGTTATATGACACACTCCTTGGCAGGAGATCAGAACAAACAACTCAAACAGATGCTTAATAAAAGTGGAAGATTTCCAGTTAATACCTCACACACAGTGAAACTAGCTAGAAAAGTATGCAGTAGACAAAGTGTTATAAATAACTTGAAAAAATAAGCAAAAAAAAATAAAGGATACTTAATGTTATATATTATAGATCCAAGTTTGCTCAGTGCCCTTCCTCCAATTAGATCAGTGTGGTGGTTAGAGTTAAACAGGCTCAAACACTGTACCTTAGGTACAAGGAGCAAGAGCCTGAATTCCCTACCCACACCAGCTTTTTGGTCTGTTCCTATTAAAATTTGTGGGTCTATATTAAATATTCGAACGCTTAAACTTTCAAATCACTAAACATCGAACCTTAGTGATCAAACGCTTAAACGTTCAAATATCTTTAAAACAAAAAGTAAAGGGTTTAAGCAGGGGGCACCCCCCCACCCCTACTTAAATATATCAACTCCGAAGTCGCACTTCAGTGCACTACAGTACGGAAATGGAAAAATGTCCATTTCCTGCACTGTAGCGTGATCCTGTTGTTGGTATATTTAAATAATGGGGGGTGTGGGGGTGCAGGTGGGCTTGCCCCCCTGCTTACACCCTTTATTTTCTTTTTTTGTTTGCTTTATTATTTTTATTAAATTTTTTAAAATATTCGAACGTTTGAACATTCGATCACTAAAGTTCGATGTTTAGTGATTCGGACGTTTAAGCGTTCAAATATTTAATATAGACCCAAATTTGTGGTTTTCTAGCGAATTAGTGAGATCTTCTTCTTCTCCTTTTCCTTCTTTTTCTTTCAGTTATTCCCATTAGAGGGTCACCACAGTGGATCAACTGTTTCCATTTCTTCCTGTCCTCTGTATCTTACTCTGTCACACCAACCACCTGCATGTCCTCTCTCACCACATCCATAAACCTTATCTTAGACCTTCTTTTCCTCTTACCTGACAGCTCCATCCTTAGCATCCTTTTCCGATTACACCCAGCATCTCTTCTCGGCACATGTCCAAACCAATGTAATCTCAAACTATTTTTATGTATTTATTTATTTAACATTTGTTTACTGGGAGTGTCTGGCTGGGCTGGAGCCCATTTTTAGCAGAGGCCCAGGGAGAGAAGCTCCACACAAAATAATAAAAAAATATAAAACGAGTACAAAGAAAGTGTGCAAAGATATTGGTGATATAGAAGTACGTACAGTTACAACTTAACATATTACAAAAATTTAAACTAATGTATCAAGGATATAGTAGTATGTACAATTACATTAAGTGTATTGAGAAGGGAGAAGCATGTGATGTAAATAGTAAGGCTGAGAGGTTAGCAAGAGAATATGTTATAAGCCAAGAAAGCAAAACAGTATAAGCTAGTGAGGTTGTCCTTAATAAGACAGATGTGAATTAGACCATAGGAACATATTTACATAGTATAATTCATTTCCTTCCTTAACCAAGAACTAATTCACTAAATGATAGGAAGACTGAAACTTTAATGGCTATCTTTCAGGAAATATATGGTAACACAAAAAATTTATTCTAGCAATATTTCTAAGATTGTACAAGCAATGTTTAAAATGTGTCCTTGGTTTTCGGCTTTTGCCCCCCCCCCCAATAAATATTGGCTTTTTCCAGATTTCTTGTGCTGCACAGTTTCTCAGGTGGAGATGTTTAGTGCTGCTTAGGTTATGTCTGTTTGTGTTAGTAGCAGGACAGATAGAATACTTGCATTTGATGTAGAAGGCTGAGAGTTCTACTCCTACAGTATGTAGATGGACTGCTGACACTGTACTGTGTTGTACTTTTAAAAGGGATGGATGCTGCAGTCCTGAGAATGTCATCTTTGGCAGAGATACCTAGCAAATATGAACCTGTTATCAGTGTGCCATCCATTCCCTATTGCAATATTAGTAGCTTATCATTTTTTAATGTAACAGGCTATTTATCCCTCAAGGGAAACAGGCACTTTATTTTTAGATGAAACAATGAAATATAAAGTGGTTTGCTAGCAGCAATCTCTTCATTAGTTACAGATCTCTTTAATGTGGAATTATTTAAATGATGTTTATTTCTGCAGAAATTGTGCATATTTACTGATGCTGGTGGATTGTAGAAGTTTGAGTAGACTTTATGATGGAAATGTTCTGAATTGAGCAGTTTTGTCATTATTGGTTCATGCATTTTGTTTCATTGCTTACTGGAAAATGTTAAAACAAATTTAAAATGCACTCTAACAAGTGTGCTGCATTATACAAGGAATATAATTTAATACAATCAGGAAGGTGCATCAAAGAAAAAATGTATGTTTCTTATGCAAGGGGCCTATGATTTGGAAACAGCCCACTGGTAATCTTTATCTGCCACTGGCCAGTTGCATTTTCTTTGAATGTGGGTTTATGCTGTTTCAATGAATGTGAGTTTACTTTCAAGGGCAGAGAATTTCAAATGCTAAGTCTATTTTCATTGTGAAACTGTATTGCTTTGTTTAGCAGATGTCTATTAGTGTTTATGCTATAAAATGTAAAATAAAAGTTTTAAACGCAATCCAAATTACAGTGTTTATGGTAAATGGGGCAAAATAGCCAAGTATTGGGACACTGGAATGGCTGCAGGGGGGGGGGGCTTTGTATGGGGGGGTATTTGACCTTTACTTTGTGAGGGGGGAAGGGCGGACAACTCAGACAGACCTGGGCAGAACAAACTCTAGCTATGCCATTGATCAGTAGGCCATGGAGAATGACTTTTGGAGGACCTAATAAGCTATAATATTATTTTGCTAAGATTTGAATATCGCCTGCCATTAAATGCCCTACTTTTACCACAAAACTCACATACTGCAAGTCACCAAAAAGAAAATCCTAAGGTTCATCATCTTCTCCCTTCCCAGTGAACATCATTGCTAGACATTTAAAATAAAAGGTTGCCATTTACTACAGGGTCTGGTGCCATATTTTTGTTGTCTGTTCTTTAGTTTGTGTTTGAAAGTTGGTACCCCCAATTCCATGTGAGTGGGTCTAGTTACATAATTATGTATGCAAATGTTATGCTAATCAGCATACAGACTTGTACCTATTTTTCGTGGGCCTTTGTCCAGATTTTTGATGTTTACAGGTTGAGAGGTATGTTGCAGACCCATGAGTCTGACAAGTCTAATATGCAAAGTCATGGAACAAATTATCATGGAAATGATTAACAAGAACATTGGCAATCTACAGACACTGGACCCATTCTAGCTTGGCTTTCTTAAGGGAAGGTCAGGCCTACTAAACTTAGTTAATTTCCTCAAGAAAGTCACCAAGGCAATGGCAGTGAGGGCAAAACAGTGCATATCACAACTTGGCTAAGGCATCTGACACAATACCACACTTGGGCATTGTTGATAAATGAGATTTGCCAGAGATGGCCTTCACCTATCACCTCTAGGTTTCCTGATACTGGCCAAGGCTCTTGCCTCCCCCATTGTGCCTTTTTAGGCAATGTCCCAAAGACAAACCTTCCAACATAAAAGATCTATCTAAAAGCAAATTGAAGGTCATGCTGCTTAATTTTAGGAGCCTTAACCTGAAAATGGACTCAGTGGAGGCCCTCCTCCCAGTTGAAGATGCTGATGTCTATGCAGTCGTTCAAACTTGGTTCAGGGCTGTGGAGATCACCCCTGCCTTACCAGACTTTACCTCATTCCACACATTCCGACCCCAAAATGAGGTAAGGAAGACTAAGGGTGATGTAGTCTCTATTTTCATTAAGGACAGGCACACCTCCAGACTGGTTTGCCAGTATGATGCACTGGAACTACTCCAGGTACAGCTGACAGTTGGCAAGACATCCATCCAAGTTATAGCTAGCTATATACCCCCCTCCATGACTCAGGACACCCACTCCTCTTACTTGGATCTACTTGACTCCATCAAGGTACCCCCTAACACCCTGATTCTTTGTGACTTCAACTACCCCCACCATAGATTGGGTAAACTATTCTTGCAATAATGTACTCTCTCAATGATTCATTGCCTTCATCAATTCTAATGCAATAGACCAACTTGTCTCATCCCCCACAAAAGGAGAAAAGGAGATAACATTCTGGACATGGTTCCCCCCAACATGGGCGACCGCTGCATCGCTCCCATAGTATGTTCTTCCCTGGTGGAGATCAGATCACCGAATTGTCTCATTCAAAGTTTCTATGCCACCTAACCCTCTCAGCCACAATCAAGCTAAAACACTTCTCAAAAGCTGACTGCAACATCCTAAGGGAGAGCATCTGTAGCTTCATACTACCGCTCCCTCTGAGGATGCAGACGACTATGCTGAACAGTGCACCAATGCAGTATACAAGCACCTGTACAACTGCATGGACTCAGTCATACCCAATAGAACTAAAGCATGATCCTCAAGGAATCACAATTCTGTTTGGTGGACATCCTCTATCAACAGACTTTACAACAAAAGGAAGGAACAGTTGTCCAAGGGTAAAAAGGAACAAACTCCAAATTGGAAAAACTCCCTCCTTGGCCTCAAAAAGCAAATTAGATCACTAGTGAAAATCTACAAGGCTAATTGTGAATCAAAACTAGCCTCCACAACAAAGGGAAACCATAAAGTCTTCTTCAGCTATGTCAGGAACCTCCATGGCAAAGCCCAGGTTTGTTCCGAATTAGTAATTAACAGTATCACTTACACTGATCCTGTTGACTTTGCCAACCTGCTAGCAGATAGGTTCAGTGCAAATTTCACCCCCTGTCCTCCCAATGTCCCTTTTGACATCCCCAATACTTGTTCCACACCTCAGATCTCCATAGATCAAGTGTTACAGGCCTTATCCAAGGAAAAGAACACAGCTTCCATGGGATCTGATAGTATCCCAGGATGTATTCTGCACCATCTCTAGCAAGAACTGGCTTTGCCATTGAGCACCCTATTCAGCCACAGCCTAAGTACAGACTTCATTTCAGCTGCATAGAGAACTGCCATTGTCATTCCCTTGCACAAAGATGGTGCCACTACTGACCCTGGAAACTATTGCCCCATTAGCTTGACAAGTCTGATGTGTAAAGCCATGGAGTGTATTATTATGGATCTCATAAACAAGGACATAGGCAATCTCCAAGCACTTGACCCCACTCAGTTTGGATTTGTCAAGGGCAAATCTTGCCTGTTGAACCTGGTGGACTTCTTTGAGACTGCCATCAAGGCCTTGGAGGAGGGAAAGTCAGTACATACAGCTTACCTTGACTTGAGCAAGGCCTTTGACACAATCTCCCATTCGGGCATCATTGAAAAGCTAACACAACTTGGCATAATCCCTATCTCATCAGGTGGGTGGCCAACTGACTCACTGACAGGACCCTCAAAGTCAAAATAGGCACCTCCACCTCTGATAGCAGACCTGTCACTAGTGGAGTTCCCCAGCAATCTGTCCAGGGATCCCTACTGTTTGGCATCTGTTTCTCAGAGGACTAGACAAAGACAAAAGGCCTGTGGCTGACCAAGTTTGTGGATGACTGTAAGTTGGGTGTTGTCATTGACTCCCCGAATGATGTTAACATACTGCAAGAGGGTCTCACAGCAACTAATGACTGGTGCCAAAGTCATGGCCTCAAACTAATTGTAGAAAAATGTACCATCATACCATTCTGCAAAAACAAGACCCCTACTGATTACACATTAATGGCAAACCCCTAAGCACATAACCTATGGTGAGAGACCTGGGCATTCAGGTTGATGATAACCTCACATTCGACCATCATGTAGTGGCAGTGGTCAGAAAAGCCTTTTACTTGTTTTATCTCATAAGTAAAGGGATTGCATCCAAAAAAAGGAGGTTATTACTTCTCTATACTCCTCCCTCATTAGACCAATAATTGAGTATAACGTCCCATTTGGGATGTACCTCTATCAAACATCTGCACCAACCGGAAAGGCCACTGAAATACCTCACAAAGAGAATCCATGGCCTCCAACACTTGTCCTATATAGACAGGCTCAAATCACTATCACTCTACTCAGTATCATAAAGATTGCTCAGGGGTTATCTGTGTCATGCCTACAAGGCAATCTCGGACCCTGCCCTACTAGAGATGCTCCATATCCTTAAGTCTAACTCCTCACACACTACCCGCTCAAAAGGCCTAAATCTAATATGCGACATCAGCAAAACCTGCTGGAGAGACAGATTTGTCTCCCAGAGACTGCCCCATCTCTGGAATAGACTTCCCATACATGTCAAACAGAATACCTTGCTGACCCTCTTCAGGAGCAACCTTGAGGAGTGGCTGGGAAACCACAAATTTCTTCCAGGGGTTTTACCTGTGTCCATCATTGACAGGGGCGACAGGTGCTGACTGAGGTTTCTTTTTAGGGATAATCTCTTGGCTAGGCTTGTAATGGCCCCAGGACCATTAGCCTAGTAACTTCCTATGATTCTATTATCCTATGAACTCTCCAAACTAAGCATACAGCCCTGCTAACTCGCATGATTTCTGGATGACTCACTTTTAGGACCCAAGAAGTCAGGATTGGTGAAACCACCTCCACCAAGAGACTGGTCAACAGTGGAGAACCCCAGGGCTCCATGCTGGGCTTGCTCCTGTTTGGCATCTACTTCCTGGTAATCAAGGGTAATGGGAAAAGGCCTTTGACTCACCAACTTCGCAGACAACTGTAAACTGGGAGCCATCATAAAATCACCCCATGACAAAACATCTTGCAAGAGGGTCTAACAGACAAATGACTGGTGCCAAAGCCACAGTTTAAAACTCAACATCAAGAAATGCACTATAATTCCCTGTGGAAAACTGACTACCCATTTTAATTACTCCATCAATAAAACACTCCTAAGAGTCGATCAGGTAGTCATGGATCTGGGAACATATGTAGACAGTAATCTGGTCTTTGACCAACATACAGCAAAGATACTAAGAAAATATTTATTTTTTACCCAATCTGTTGTTAAGGGTATGGCATCTAGGTCCAAGAAACTTATAGTACCATGCTACTCAGCCCTTATCAGGCCCATTATTGGGTACAATGCCCCCTTTGGCATGTATGTAACCAGACACTTGCAACAGTTGGAAAGTCCACAAAGATTCCTCATCATGAGAATCCAGAGCATGACTGACCTGTCCTACACAGACTGCCTAAAGGCCTTGTCTCCTTAGTCTGTGTCCTACAGGCTACTGAGAAGAGATTGGTGCCTAGCTTATAAGGCATCCTCTGAACCAGCCCTGATGAGTCTTTCATATGTCCAGAAAACAAACAGCACTAGAAACACCAGATTCAAGGATTTGAACTTTGTTTATGACACAAATAAACATGCTGGAGGGACAGATCTATGACACAAAGGATCCTCATGTCATGGAACAGGCTCCACATCCATGTGAAGCAGAGTTCACCCCTGATCCTTTTCAAATAAAACTTTGACCATTGGATGGGAAATCAAAAATTCACCCCCAGTCTGCCTCACATGTCTCTAATGGACAGAGACCATCAGTAAGTATAATGTTCTTCAATTAACATTCCCCCCCACTAGTCTCTTAGCTATCACCTTACTAACATACCCCCCACTCCTAATAGATCCCAAAGGTACTCAGGGACAAAACTAGGTTGGGATGTATGGCTAGGTTTATAAAGGCCCTAGTGGTAGTTAGCCTAGTAAAAAAAATCTATGATCCAATACTACAGCTTTCCAAGTTTACACAAGAGCATAATTCTCAGTCATTGCCCAGTCAAGAGCATGCACACCAGTTATGTATACCTCCTCTTGGACGGACGGACACACACACACACACACACACACACACACACACCTGTTCTCCTATGAAAAACAGTAGACTTGCATCATAATTAAAATAGCAAAATTGTAAAACAAACAAAAATGATATACATTCCTTAGTCATAAAACACTGCAAAAGAAATTCACTAAATGCATTATTTATAACTATGCATCCTCAACACATACAGACAATATAGGAACTGAAAGCAGTCACTCATCATAGTTTGACAATCACTCAAAAATAAAAAGTTACACATACCTGTAATAACCAGCCGCCATCAGGTATACATATGACTTGGTAATGTCTTCTTCTGCAGTACTGTCCTCAAAAAACACAGCCCAGCACCCATGTAACAGATCTTGTTGGTTTACCTTGGTACATATCTCAACTGGACCATTGCGCCTTTCATACAAATCATTCAGCCCAGTCTTAAAATAACAAGAAGCAATATTAAAAGAACGAAGCAAAATGAAAAAAAAACTGCACTAAACCTTCCACTCTGTTTTCTCAACAGAGCTAAAAATTCTTTAGTAAATTCAAAAATACCTCACCTCCTACAACACCATACCCCACTTGTCATACATTGAAATTATAATCCACTCAGTGTGATGCACTTACAGAATTGAAATCTCTCAGTCTCAGATATGCATAATGAACTTCTGTTGAATGGGAACATTTTCACCTCCTTTCACAGTCCCATCATGCTAAATGGTAACCTTTTCACCCCATTTCACACTTTCTGTGAAATTCTTGTTGACACTCAAAAGTTCTTTTTAACTGAAGCTTCAAGTAATTAATGAACCATGAGACACAATTAATAATGATGAAACCAAGCTTATAGTAAAGTATTTAAAAATTGGCACACTATGGCTTTCCTTATCATACTGTGCAACACGTCTGTACATGCACTTACTGACACCAACATTTCCCCTGACCCTTTCAGTAGTTTGTCTATATCTGCACAAGTACTTCACTAACACCAAATCAAACTTTTACCCCCTTGATCCTTTCACTACTTTCTCCATGTATGCCCAGGCACTTCCCTAACACTAAATGGAACATTCCCACTGAATGATCCCTTCAGTAGTTTCTCCATGTATGCCCAGGCACTTCCCTAACACTAACAATGGGGAACAATGACCTCATTTTCCTGGATGAGAAACCCTTTGTGATGAGGTATGCCATGCAGAAGGATTTCCTGACTACTGTGGTGATGTGATTATCAAAGTAGTGACTACTGTCCACCTGTGTCCCAAGGTCTCTTATCACACTTTCGGTGTTAAGTAGACTACCGCCTATGTGGTAGTTCATAGGTACAGAGTTTTTACCAAAAGGGATGACAATACCCTTTTTGGCATTGAGCTAGAGGCCATGGCTTTGACACCAGGCATCTGTCTCAGCGAGGCCCTTTTGTAAGATGTCCACATCATTTGGGGTTTTGATTATGGCTCCTAGTTTGCAGTCATCTGTGAACTTCGTTAGCCAAATACCTTCTGTGTTAGCCTGTACTTCAGAGAAGTAGATACCAAACAAGAGAAGACCCAGGACTGAACCCTGTGGTGCTCCACTTGTCACTGGTCTGAAGTTGGATTTGGAGTCTGCTACTTTCACAGTGTGGGTTCTGTCAGTGAGCCAATTGGCATCCCATCTTGTGACATAGGGATTTACACCTAGTTTAGTGAGTTTATCTAAAATTCCAGATGGTGTCAAAAGCCTTGGCGAGATCTAGATAGGCAGTTTGAACCACCTTACCCTCATCTACGGCTTTGATGACTGCTTCAAAGAAGTCCATCAGGTTTAGGAGACCTGATTTCCCTTTTACAAACTCGAACTGGGTGGGGTCAAGAGTTTGGAGATTACCAATGTCATTGTTTATAAGTTCCATGATGATACGTTCCATAGCCTTGCAGACCAGACTAATCAGGCTAATGGGGTGGTAGTTCCCGGGGTTCCTGGTGGCTCCCCCTTCGTGGATTGGGATAACCGTCGCTATGCGCCATTCAGTAGGCACATAGCCTGAGGTGAGGCTATGATTGAACATGGTACTTAGGTGGGGTGCCAGTTCATTCTGTAGTTCATGTAGAATGCAGCCTGGGATGTTGTCAGGTCCCATGGATGCTGTGTTCTTGGCTTTGGAGAGTGTGTTTTTTTACCTGTGCAGCCATGATTACAGGAACTTTGAATTCTTCCAGTATAGCAATGGGGCCTTTAGGGGATGGGGGGGTAAAGTTAGCACTGAACCTACCTGCCAGGATGTTGGCAATATCAGTTGCTTCTGTATATTTAGTGCCATTGTGCTGTCACTCAGAGCAGATCCGAGTGTTGCCATTGACATTCTTGACATAGCTATAGAATGCTTTGTGGTTGTCTTTAGAGTCAGCGGCAATTTTGTTTTCATATCTAGCTTTGTAGGATTTTATAAGGGATCTCAGCTTCTTACTGAGGCTGACCAGGGGGTTCCTCCAATCATGGGATTTTACATTTTTTTGCAACAGTTTCTTTCTTCAGTTGTAGAGTTTGTTTATGGTAGGGGACCACCAGATTGGCTTCCTTTTTTTGGAGGATAGCATCTTGGTTCTGTTAGGGATTGCACAGTCCATGCACTCATGAAGTGCTTTTAAAGTGCATTTGTGTAAGATTCAGCAGTCATACCTCTGTTGTCCATCAGAATGGGTGTCATGAAGTTTGCCACTTCTGTCTTAAGAAGCATGAAGTTGGCTTTGGAGAAATTTTTACGGCAGTTTCCCTAATGGGGGGTGGGGCGGGATGTGGATATCTAGGGTGATTAGCTTGTGGTCGGATCTGACCAACGAGGAATTTTGCTCTGGTGTGGAGCACCGGTTGTCCATGTTGGTAATGACCAGGTCTAGGATATTGCTGCCCCTGGTGGGGGTGTGGATAAGTTGATCCAAGGCATTGGAATTTATGACTTCCAGAAAACGTTGAGCACAAGCATTGGTACACGAGTAGTTTTCCCAGTTAATGGTGGGGTAGTTGAAATCACCCATTATTAGGGTGTTAGGTTGTACCCTAATATTTTCCAGTGTATCAAGAAATGAGGAGTGGGAATCCTGGGGTATGGTGAGAGATCTGTAGCAAGCTACAATTTGGATTGCGGTCTTGCCCAGAGTTAGTTGCACTTGGATAATCTCGGATGCATTATGATGAGCAACTATCCTGGAGGTGTGGATATCCTTAATGAATATGGACACGCCTCCACCTTTAGTGTTTCAGTCCAGGTTAGGTGGCTGAAAAATGTGGTATGAATTATAGCCTGGTAATGCAGGGGTACTCTGGAGCCTTGAACCAGGTCTCTATCACTGCACAGATGTCAATGTTCTCTATTTTAAGGAGTGCCTCTGGTGAGTGTATTTTGAAGTTTAGACTTCTAGCATTGAGTAGCAATACCCCTAGATTTTGCTTGCTTGTGCCTGTTATGGTGGTGAATTTGTCATTTGAACCTTCCCTAAAAAAGGCACTATATGGGGTGGCTAGAGCCTTAGCCAGTATCTGGAATCCCAGGGATGAGAGATGCAGGCCATCTCTGGCAAAGCATCGTGGTTTGTTGATCATGTCATGCCAGGCAGACAGATACTGGATCCCCTTAGAATGACACCAGAAGCTTAGCCAATTATTGAAGTCAATCATTTTGTCCTTGTACTGTGGTATCATTCTGGGTGATGGCAGGATGCTACTCAGGGCTAGGGTTTTACCTGGCTGGTCTACAAGATCGGAGAGCTCCTCCATGTCCCTTTTCATGTAGTCCAGGGAGGTACGTCTCAGGTCATTCATACCAAGGACAAATGACAGAGTCATATTTGTAGTTCTTGTGGAGTGACCTGAATGCATGCGTTATGTGGCAGATCCTGGCACCCGACAGGCAGCTGACAGTAATTTTCTCCTTGTTTAGCCTGATGAGTGGAACATCAGTGTGCCTGACTATAGAGTCACCTATGACTAGAGTGTTGGGTACGTTGTTATGGCTTATGGGCTGTGGTTGAGTGGCACATTGAGTTTGTGGGCTATGTGTCATTTGGGTTGTGTTGGGGGGTGGAGTTTGCTTGCATTTCTGCTTTGGTAGTCCCTGTTGCTTGGTCAGGTTTTTACTGAGAGCCTGTGCAAATGTAGGTGTGTGTTTTGGTAGTGTAGGTTTTGAGAGACTATGTGATGAGTGTGGTGTGGTGCAAGTGTTTACCTTATCCTCTTGACTGTCTAGTCCAGTCTTGGGTGAAGAGAGCTTTGCTTCCAGTTTGGCTATGTAAGTGCATCTCTCACAGGTTGTAGTGTTGGGTGGTAGGAGGAGAGGGTTGTCTGTGTTCATGAGGCAATTGCTGCATTTCCCCAAGATGCCCATACTCATCAGGAAGACAGGAGAAAACACTGGGAGCTGACCCTTAGACATGCCTAGATAGGTGCTTATTTATTTAGTAGTAAAACTGTTTTCCTCTAGACAAGTGAAGAAAGTTGAGTGCTGCAGTAATTTGTAGCTTATTTAGTGCTTGCAACGAGTTCTGAACAAGTGCTGAGCTCAAAGAAACAGACTTGAGTGCTGAAATTTAAAAAACTGGCTAGTTTTAAGAAAGAAAATTAAGCTAGAAGGCTTCCCTCCAACACAGAAAGGCTTGGTCGCTCAAAGCTTACAAATAGTCCTGGATACAGCAAATCTGTATCTGGACGAGACTACTACAGGAAAGGCAAGAAATAAGCTTAGATTTTTTTTATTTTTTTAAGTGGAAAGAGAGAAAGGTGGAGCAGAAACTAAGTGGATTGGCCTTCTCAAATGTTCTCCCTGTATTAGGTAGAATATGATAATACCACTAGACTGGGAGGAGTGTCCCAGATCAAATTTACAGTAGGGGCGGGCAACTGCAAAGCCACCAACTATAAGAGCAGCATACGAATAGGGAGGGAAGGTGAGAAACAAACTGTAGAAATGTTCCTCACAACAGAAAAGCAGCAGTGAGCCTTTAAATGTAAGTTTTAAAATAGATAAAGGAGCCTCTAGAGAAAGATTTTAACTGCAAACAAGTTATATGACACACTCATTGGCAGGAGATCAGAACAAACAACCCAAACAGATGTTTAATAAAAGTGGAGAATTTCCAGTTAATACCTCACACACAGTGAAACTAGCTAGAAAAGTATGCAGTAGACAAAGTGCTATAAATAACTCGAAAAAATAAGCAAAAAAACAGAATACTTAATGTTATATATTATAGATCCGAGTTTGCTCAGTACCCTTCCTCCGATTTGCTCAGTGTGAAATGTCAGAAACACTCACAAACTTAACTTCTTAGGTAACAGAAAGTTGAAACGTGAGACAACTTTAAAAAAACTCACAAAAACCATTGAGGTGCTTACTCTAAGCTGTAGTCCAGGTGATCCCAGTCAGCCAATGACCATAAACAATCCCCTCTCACTGAAATGGCTAATGGCTTTGGCTAAACCAAGATATCCTTGAACATGTGCTCAGACACACAGCCTCCACAAACACTAGACCCAAACACAAGCCTGAATATGGACAATGCTACAAATGCCCACACTACTTGGGTAGAAACAAACTGCAGAAATGTTTCTCACAGCAGAAAAGCAGCAGTGAGCCTTTAAATGAAAGTTTTAAACAGCTAAAGGAGCCTCTGGAGAAAGCTTTTAACTGCAAACAAGTTATATGACACACTCCTTGGCAGGAGATCAGAACAAACAACTCAAACAGATGCTTAATAAAAGTGGAAGATTTCCAGTTAATACCTCACACACAGTGAAACTAGCTAGAAAAGTATGCAGTAGACAAAGTGTTATAAATAACTTGAAAAAATAAGCAAAAAAAAAATAAAGGATACTTAATGTTATATATTATAGATCCAAGTTTGCTCAGTGCCCTTCCTCCAATTAGATCAGTGTGGTGGTTAGAGTTAAACAGGCTCAAACACTGTACCTTAGGTACAAGGAGCAAGAGCCTGAATTCCCTACCCACACCAGCTTTTTGGTCTGTTCCTATTAAAATTTGTGGGTCTATATTAAATATTCGAACGCTTAAACTTTCAAATCACTAAACATCGAACCTTAGTGATCGAACACTTAAACGTTCGAATATCTTTAAAACAAAAAGTAAAGGGTTTAAGCAGGGGGCACCCCCCCACCCCTACTTAAATATACCAACTCCGAAGTTGCACTTCAGTGCACTACAGTACGGAAATGGAAAAATGTCCATTTCCTGCACTGTAGCATGATCCTGTTGTTGGTATATTTAAATAATGGGGGGTGTGGGGGTGCAGGTGGGCTTGCCCCCCTGCTTACACCCTTTATTTTCTTTGTTTGTTTTATTATTTTTATTAAATTTTTTAAAATATTCGAACGTTTGAACATTCGATCACTAAAGTTCGATGTTTAGTGATTCGGACGTTTAAGCGTTCAAATATTTAATATAGACCCAAATTTGTGGTTTTCTAGCGAATTAGTGAGATCTTCTTCTTCTCCTTTTCCTTCTTTTTCTTTCAGTTATTCCCATTAGAGGGTCACCACAGTGGATCAACTGTTTCCATTTCTTCCTGTCCTCTGTATCTTACTCTGTCACACCAACCACCTGCATGTCCTCTCTCACCACATCCATAAACCTTATCTTAGACCTTCTTTTCCTCTTACCTGACAGCTCCATCCTTAGCATCCTTTTCCGATTACACCCAGCATCTCTTCTCGGCACATGTCCAAACCAATGTAATCTCAAACTATTTTTATGTATTTATTTATTTAACATTTGTTTACCGGGAGTGTCTGGCTGGGCTGGAGCCCATTTTTAGCAGAGGCCCAGGGAGAGAAGCTCCACACAAAATAATAAAAAAATATAAAACGAGTACAAAGAAAGTGTGCAAAGATATTGGTGATATAGAAGTACGTACAGTTACAACTTAACATATTACAAAAATTTAAACTAATGTATCAAGGATATAGTAGTATGTACAATTACATTAAGTGTATTGAGAAGGGAGAAGCATGTGATGTAAATAGTAAGGCTGAGAGGTTAGCAAGAGAATATGTTATAAGCCAAGAAAGCAAAACAGTATAAGCTAGTGAGGTTGTCCTTAATAAGACAGATGTGAATTAGACCATAGGAACATATTTACATAGTATAATTCATTTCCTTCCTTAACCAAGAAGTAATTCACTAAATGATAGGGAGACTGAAACTTTAATGGCTATCTTTCAGGAAATATATGGTAACACAAAAAATTTATTCTAGCAATTTTTCTAAGATTGTACAAGCAATGTTTAAAATGTGTCCTTGGTTTTCGGCTTTTGCCCCCCCCCCCAATAAATATTGGCTTTTTCCAGATTTCTTGTGCTGCACAGTTTCTCAGGTGGAGAGAAGTTTAGTGCTGCTTAGTTTATGTCTGTTTGTGTTAGTAGCAGGACAGATAGAATACTTGCATTTGATGTAGAAGGCTGAGAGTTCTACTCCTACAGTATGTAGATGGACTGCTGACACTGTACTGTGTTGTACTTTTAAAAGGGGTGGATGCTGCAGTCCTGAGAATGTCATCTTTGGCAGAGATACCTAGCAACTATGAACCTGTTATCAGTGTGCCATCCATTCCCTATTGCAATATTAGTAGCTTATCATTTTTTAATGTAACAGGCTATTTATCCCTCAAGGGAAACAGGCACTTTATTTTTAGATGAAACAATGAAATATAAAGTGGTTTGCTAGCAGCAATCTCTTCATTAGTTACAGATCTCTTTAATGTGGAATTATTTAAATGATGTTTATTTCTGCAGAAATTGTGCATATTTACTGATGCTGGTGGATTGTAGATGTTTGAGTAGACTTTATGATGGAAATGTTCTGAATTGAGCAGTTTTGTCATTATTGGTTCATGCATTTTGTTTCATTGCTTACTGGAAAATGTTAAAACAAATTTAAAATGCACTCTAACAAGTGTGCTGCATTATACAAGGAATATAATTTAATACAATCAGGAAGGTGCATCAAAGAAAAAATGTATGTTTCTTATGCAAGGGGCCTATAATTTGGAAACAGCCCACTGGTAATCTTTATCTGTCACTGGCCAGATGCATTTTCTTTGAATGTGGGTTTATGCTGTTTCAATGAATGTGAGTTTACTTTCAAGGGCAGATAATTTCAAATGCTAAGTCTATTTTCATTGTGAAACTGTATTGCTTTGTTTAGCAGATGTCTATTAGTGTTTATGCTATAAAATGTAAAATAAAAGTTTTAAACGCAATCCAAATTACAGTGTTTATGGCAAATGGGGCAAAATAGCCAAGTATTGGGACATTGGAATGGCTGCAGGGGGGGGCTTTGTATGGGGGGGTATTTGACCTTTATTTTGTGAGGGGGGAAGGGCGGACAACTCAGACAGACCTGGGCAGAACAAACTCTAGCTATGCCATTGATCAGTAGGCCATGGAGAATGACTTTTGGAGGACCTAATAAGCTATAATATTATTTTGCTAAGATTTGAATATCGCCTGCCATTAAATGCCCTACTTTTACCACAAAACTCACATACTGCAAGTCACCAAAAAGAAAATCCTAAGGTTCATCATCTTCTCCCTTCCCAGTGAACATCATTGCTAGACATTTAAAATAAAAGGTTGCCATTTACTACAGGGTCTGGTGCCATATTTTTGTTGTCTGTTCTTCAGTTTGTGTTTGAAAGTTGGTACCCCCAATTCCATGTGAGTGGGTCTAGTTACATAATTATTATTTTACAGTGAGCTTATCGAAGGAAGGACACTCAGCAAACTCGGAGCTACAATATATAACATTAAGTATCCTGGTTTTTGTTTATTTTGTTCTTTATTTCTTTGTTGTTTATAGCACTTTGTGTACTGTGTATTTTTTCTAGCTAGTTTCACTGTGTGTGAGGTATTAACTGGAAATTGTCCACCCTTATTAAGCATCTGTTGGGTTGTTTGTTTATGATAACTTGTTGCAGTTAAACTCTTTTTTTCTAGTGGCTCCTTTAGCTGTTTAAAACTTTCATTTAAAGGCTCACTGCTGCTTTTCAGCTGGGAGTAACACTTCTGCAGTTTGTTCTAAGTAGTGTGGATATTTGTAGCATTTCCATATTCAGGCTTGTATTTGGGCCTAGTGTTTGTGGAGGCTGTGTGTCTGAGTACATAATTCAGGGACATCTTGTTTTAGCCAAAGCCATTAGGCATTTCAGTGAGAGAGACTTGTTTGAGGTCATTGGCTGACTGAGGTCTCCTGGACTACAGCTTAGACTAAGCACCTCATTGGTTCTTTTGAGATTTCTTTCTTAAAACTGTCTCAGGTTTCAACTTTCTGTTACCTAAGAAGCTCAGTTGTGAGTGTTCAGCCATTTTACAGTGAGCTTATCGAAGGAAGGACACTCAGCAAACTCGAGCTACAATATAAAACATTAAGTATCCCGGTTTTTGTTTAGTTTGTTCTGTATTTCTTTGTTGTTTATAGCACTTTGTGTACTGTGTATTTTTCTAGCTAGTTTCACTGTGTGTGAGGTATTAACTGGAAATTGTCCACCTTATTAAGCATCTGTTGGGTTGTTTGTTTTGTAAAACTTGTTGCAGTTAAACTCATCTTTCTAGAGGCTCCTTTAGCTTTTTAAAACTTTCATTTAAAGGCTCACTGCTGCTTTTCAGCTGGGAGTAACACTTCTGCAGTTTGTTTCCCACCCTCCCTCCCTGTTGGTATAGTGTTTTTATAGTTGGTGGCTTTGCAGTTGCCCCCTAGTGTAAATTTGATCTGGGACCCTCCTCCCAGTCTAGCGTCATTACCTCATTCTACCCAGTACAGGAGAGCATTTGAGAAGGCCAATCAGCTTAGTTTCTGCTACTCCTTTCTCTTTCCTTTCTCTCTTTCAAAAAATATATATATATATATATACTGTATTTGTGTTTTTCTTACTTTATTTTGCTCTTAAGGTCATCTTAAAAGTACTCAATTGTATTTATTACTGCTTGGTGTAACTCATTGTAAGCCTTTTAGTTTAAGCACCTGGGCTTCAGACCAGTTTTACATTAGGAAGGTTTGTGGTCTGCACTGTAGTGGCAGAACAGGTAGCTTACATCCTTCTAAGTTGGGAACTGCTGATTGAGGGCTCAGTGTCTGTTATTCTAAAAGTGTATTAATTCTGGTTTAAGCACTTGGGCTTGAGGCCAGTTATTTTACATTAAGAGGGTTCGTGTTCTGCACTCTTGTGGGAGGAGAGGCTGGACTCTGTCCTTCTGAGCTGGGAATTTCTGGTTAAAGCTTATAGTGCCTGCATATTTGAACTGCTTCTTACTGAAATTGGTACACCTTTGGCATAGACTAGATCCAGACCTGCTGAATCTAGCTTTGTTTGTATAACTTGAGCACTAATCCAGGCATTTTTTAAAGTATTCAGTTGTATTTATTACTGCTGGTAGTAACTTGATTAAAGTGTAGCTATCATTTCTAAGTCTTTTGGATTAAGCACTTGGGTTTCAGACCAGTTGTTTTACATTAGGAAGGTTTGTGGCCTGCACTGTGGTGGCAGGACAGGCAGCTTACATCCTTCTAGGTTAGGAACTGCTGATTGAGAGCTCAGTGTCTGTTATTCTAAAAGTGTATTAGTTCTGGTTTAAGCACTTGGGCTTCAGGCCAGTTATTTTACGTTAGGAAGGATTGCGGTCTGCACTCTTGTGGGAGGAGAGGCTGGACTCTGCCCTTCTGAGCTGAATAAGCGACTTTTCTTGATACTAAGTATAATTTTTGTTGCTTTCCACATCTGAATACCTAGCGACTGTATTTCGCCTGCCTTTCTGTTACACTGAAGCTGTTTTTACTGCATTTAACTTAATATTGCACTTGGAATCCTTGTTTGTTACTATTTGACTGTATTTGTAGCAAATTCTTCTGTGTAAGCTGTAGTAGCTGATTCTTAGCATTTATAAGTGTTTGCTGTACCTGTTTCTGCCTGTTATGTGAAAAAAAAAGAAAAAAAAAAGAAAAAATATCTCTTGTTTTTCCTGCTTTACTAGTTTAGTCCAGTTTCAGAGTTGCTGATTCCTGGGCTTTGGTTGTAGTTCCTGTGTACTGTTTCCTTGCCTTATTTGGGGGAGAGGAAGTTACCTTGCTTACCAGTGGGAGTGGGAAGCATTGAGCTGCCTTTGTCCAGTTTGTGAGGTTTCAGCCAGTAACTAGTAGTTTAATGGCCTTTTTGGGCCAGTTTTTAGCTTTTTCCAGCCCCTGGTATAAAACAGCGAAACGCTAAGCTGATTTAGAGCGAGCTGCCACTGTTGCACACTAGGGCAGCCGTTAGGCAGGTTTAAACTATTCGCTACCTAAAGTCCACTCTTCAAATTTTCCCTTAAAACTACCTTCCTCGAACTATACTACTGATCTAATCAGCTTATCCTATAACTAAAAGATCATCTCCACTTGACTCCAAGTAGACTATTCTCTATCTGTTAAACCTAGCACTTGCTCCTACAGTACTTATTACCTTGATACGGCACTCTTGTCATAGATAGTACCCCAAAAAGGTAACCCCCATTTCTCGGTCACCCACGTCCCCTGAATCTTTTTAAAGTTTTTGTCTATCCTTCTAGCATGTCGAGGATCAGTTGCTAGTGTCCTCTCCTGCTCAGCTGGTGAACCTGGGAATACTGAGGCAATGTTACAATTGCCTCATGTACACAGACAACCCTCTCCTCCTCCCACAAAACACAAATACATGCGAGAGATGCAACTATACGGCCAAACTGGAGGCTGAGCTCTCAACAGGACTGGCAAGACCAGTCAGGAGGAGAAGGTTACCACACACACTATAGACCCAGTCTCATATAGCACCATTACAACCTCAAATCATACACATAAACACACAAAGACATACTGGAGGCTCTGATCAAAAATCTACCAAAACAGCAGAGGCCACCAAAGCAGACACGCAAACAACCACCACCTCAGAACACAACACCTGCAACACATAGACGTGACAGTCAGAGTGTCAAACAGTCACAGCCCTTAAGGCCAAACACAATGCCAGACACACTAGTCATTGGTGACTCCATAGTCAGACACACTGATGTCCTCACCAGACTGAGTAAGGAGAAGGTCACAGTAAGCTGCCTGTCTGGCTAGAATCCGCCACATAACGCAAGCACTCAGGTCTCTCAACAGCAAGTACAAATATGACTCAGTCATTGTCCACGCTGGTGTAAGCGACCTGAGACGCACCTCCTGGACTACATGAAAAGAGACATTGAGGAGCTCTCTGACTATGTAGCCCAGGCAGGTATGACCCTGACCTTGAGCAGTATCCTACCTTCACCAAGAGTGATGCCACAATACAGAGATAAGATGATCAGCTTTAACAATTGGCTTAAACACTGGTGTCATTCAAAGGGGATCCAGTATCTGTCTGCCTGGGATGACATGCTGGACAAGCCACGCTGTGAAGGGACGGCTTGCACCTGTCACCCCTGGGATTCCGGATATTGGCAAAGGCTCTTGCCACCCCATAGTGCCTTTTTAGGCAAGGCTCAAATTCTAAACCTACCACCCTAGAACACAAAAAGGAAAAACTAAGGGTAATGCTGCTCAATGCCAGAAGTCTCAATCTCAAAATGCACGACTCGAGGCCCTTCTCAGTATGGAGAACATCGATGTCTGTGCTGTGACAGAAACCTGGTTCAAGGCTCCTGAGAGCACCCCAGCGCTATCAGGTTTTACCTCATATCATGCGTTCCGCCCCAAAATCCGGACAATACCAAGAAAGGAGGGGTATCCATATTCATTAAGGACACCCACACCTCAAGACTGGTGGCAACGCCGATGCATCGGAGACCATCCAGGTGCAATTAACCATAGGCAAGACTGCTCTGCAAATTGTAGCATGTTACAGGCCACCCTCACAAACTCAGGAACCTCACATGGCCTTCCTGAAAACACTAGAGGGGATAAATGTATCACCAAACACCATCATACTAGGTGACTTCAATTACCCTAATATAGACTGGGAACACTACTCAAGCCCAAACACCCTAGCCCAAAAGTTCCTGGAATTCATAAACTCAAATGCCATGGAACAACTAGTCACCATCCCCACAAGAGGAGATAACATACTTGATCTCATCATCACGAACATGGGAGCACAATGTTCAACACCGGAAGTATACCCCTCACTGGTGAGATCAGATCACAAACTAATCTCGCTGGAGGTCCTCATCCCACCCCACCTGAAATAAAAAGACCACAGTAAAGAACTTCTCAAAGCCGACTTCACACTTCTAAAGACTAGTGTGGTCTCCTTTAAGGCCCGCGAGCTGGTGGAAAACAGTACTCAAGCCGCTGAATCACTTACAGACGCCTTCTACCAGCACCTGCAGGACTGCATGGATAAGGCAATCCCAAACAAAACAAAGACTCTTAGTACCAAAGGCAAGCGTCCAGTCTGGTGGACCCCAGCCATAAACAAACTCTACAATAAAAGGAGGAAGCTACTACAAGATACAGCAAAATCCTTAAAAGGTAAGACACCCTTGATCACTATAAGTAAAAAACTAAGAGCTCTCATAAAATCATCCAAAGCAAATTTCGAGAGAAAAATAGCTAAAGACTCAAAAGACAATCATAAGGCCTTCTTTAGCTATGTTAGACACCTAGGAGGAAACTCCCAGATATGCTCAGAACTAGTTCAAATGATGTGAAGATTACTGATCCTACAGACATTGCCAACATACTGGCTGACAGGTTCAGTGCAAACTTCTCCCCTCCCCCAAAGGAGAGATATCTATACCAAAGCGATTGCAGCCCCCAAACATCTCCAGCGCCCAAGTGAGAACTGCTCTCTCCAAAGCAAAAACACAGCATCCATGGGACCTGATGGTGTCCCCGGCTGTGTGCTCCACGAACTCAATGAGGAATTAAACCCACAGCTAGGACAGCTGTTTAATCAAAGTCTTACCTCTGGATACGTACCCAGGGAGTGGCGCACTGCAACTGTGGTCCCACTTCACAAAGGCGGTGCCTCCACCGACCCTGGAAATTACCGCCCATTAGCCTGACAAGCCTTATCTGCAAAGCCATGGAGAGGATCATAATGGACCTCATAAATAAAGACATAGGAATTTGCAGACTTTGGATCCAACCCAGTTTGGCTTTGTCAAAGGCAGATCATGCCTTTTAAACTTGGTTGACTTCTTGAAACAGTCACCAAAGCCATTGATTTAGGAAAGGCAGTCCATACAGCCTACCTCGATCTGGCTAAGGCCTTGATACAATACCCCACTCGGTATCATTGAAAAACTCATCAGCTTAAATGTCAACCCATACATCACAAGATGGGTTGCAAACTGGCTGAGTGACAGAACCCACAGGGTCAGAGTTGCTGGCGCCATGTCAGACTCAAAACCTGTCACAAGTGGTGTCCCACAGGCTCAGTCCTGGCCCACTCTTGTTTGGCATCTACTTTTCCAAGTACAAGCAAACACAGGAGGGTTATGGCTGACAAAGTTTGCAGATGACTGCAAACTGGGCATAGTAGAAAACACATCTGACACAGATATCCTTCAGAAGGGTCTCACAGAAACGGATAACTGGTGCCAGAGCCACGGCCTGAAGTTAAATGCCAAAAATGCATAGTCATACCCTTTGGGAAAAACAAGGTTACCCTAGCTACCAAATAGGTGGCAATCCACTGAGCACAGAAGAAGTTATCAGGGACCTGGGGACCCAGGTTGATAGTAGTCTGTCATTCGACACCCATGTAGCTAAAGTAGTTAGGAAGACTTTCTACATTGCCCACCTTATCATGAAGGGATTCTCATCTAGATCAAGGGAGGTCATAGTCTCCCTTTACTCATCACTCATCAGACCAATGATTGAGTACAATGCCCCATTTGGGATGTATCTGACCCGACACCTGCAGCAGCTGGAGAGGCCACAAAAGTTCCTCACCAAAAGGATAAAGGGTCTCAAAAATCTGTCCTATGCTGCCCGACTGAAAGAACTCCAGCTCTATTCAGTCGCACATTTGCTCAGAGGTGACCTTTGCCTAACATACAAGGCCATGTCAAACCCAGATTTGATGAATATGCTTCACCTCAAAAATCTAGATCCATCAGAGCCACAAGCGGGAGACTTAAACCCTCGGCTATTAATAGGACGTGCTGGAGGGATAGATTCATTACCCAAAGACTCCCTATGCTGTGGAACAAAATCCCGGTACATGTGAGGCAGAGCACCTCGCTGGCCTTGTTCAAGAGAAATCTTGACCAATGGATGGGAGATCGCAGATATACCCCAGGGATTACCTCAGTGTCACTGCTCGACAGAGGCACAGCAAAATAATGGGTATAGTTCCCCATACTAAAGGGGTGGCGTAAGCCACAAAACGATGGGCTAGGCTTGTAAATGCCCTCGGGCAGATAGCCTAGTATAAACCTATGAACCTATGAACCTATGAACCTATGTATGCAAATGTTATGCTAATCAGCATACAGACTTGTACCTATTTTTCGTGGGCCTTTGTCCAGATTTTTGATGTTTACAGGTTGAGAGGTATGTTGCAGACCCATGAGTCTGACAAGTCTAATATGCAAAGTCATGGAACAAATTATCATGGAAATGATTAACAAGAACATTGGCAATCTACAGACACTGGGCCCATTCCAGCTTGGCTTTCTTAAGGGAAGGTCAGGCCTACTAAACTTAGTTAATTTCCTCAAGAAAGTCACCAAGGCAATGGCAGTGAGGGCAAAACAGTGCATATCACAACTTGGCTAAGGCATTTGACACAATACCACACTTGGGCATTGTTGATAAATGAGATTTGCCAGAGATGGCCTTCACCTATCACCTCTAGGTTTCCTGATACTGGCCAAGGCTCTTGCCTCCCCCATTGTGCCTTTTTAGGCAATGTCCCAAAGACAAACCTTCCAACATAAAAGATCTATCTAAAAGCAAATTGAAGGTCATGCTGATTAATTTTAGGAGCCTTAACCTGAAAATGGACTCAGTGGAGGCCCTCCTCCCAGTTGAAGATGCTGATGTCTATGCAGTCGTTCAAACTTGGTTCAGGGCTGTGGAGATCACCCCTGCCTTACCAGACTTTACCTCATTCCACACATTCCGACCCCAAAATGAGGTAAGGAAGACTAAGGGTGATGTAGTCTCTATTTTCATTAAGGACAGGCACACCTCCAGACTGGTTTGCCAGTATGATGCACTGGAACTACTCCAGGTACAGCTGACAGTTGGCAAGACATCCATCCAAGTTATAGCTAGCTATATACCCCCCTCCATGACTCAGGACACTCCTCTTACTTGGATCTACTTGACTCCATCAAGGTGCCCCCTAACACCCTGATTCTTTGTGACTTCAACTACCCCCACCATAGATTGGGTAAACTATTCTTGCAATAATGTACTCTCTCAATGATTCATTGCCTTCATCAATTCTAATGCAATAGACCAACTTGTCTCATCCCCCACAAAAGGAGAAAAGGAGATAACATTCTGGACATGGTTCCCCCCAACATGGGCGACCGCTGCATCGCTCCCATAGTATGTTCTTCCCTGGTGGAGATCAGATCACCGAATTGTCTCATTCAAAGTTTCTATGCCACCTAACCCTCTCAGCCACAATCAAGCTAAAACACTTCTCAAAAGCTGACTGCAACATCCTAAGGGAGAGCATCTGTAGCTTCACACTACCGCTCCCTCCGAGGATGCAGACGGCTATGCTGAACAGTGCACCAATGCAGTATACAAGCACCTGTACAACTGCATGGACTCAGTCATACCCAATAGAACTAAAGCATGCTCCTCAAGGAATCACAATCCTGTTTGGTGGACATCCTCTATCAACAGACTTTACAACAAAAGGAAGGAACAGTTGTCCAAGGGTAAAAAGGAACAAACTCCAAATTGGAAAAACTCCCTCCTTGGCCTCAAAAAGCAAATTAGATCACTAGTGAAAACCTACAAGGCTAATTGTGAATCAAAACTAGCCTCCACAACAAAGGGAAACCATAAAGTCTTCTTCAGCTATGTCAGGAACCTCCATGGCAAAGCCCAGGTTTGTCCCGAATTAGTAATTAACAGTATCACTTACACTGATCCTGTTGACTTTGCCAACCTGCTAGCAGATAGGTTCAGTGCAAATTTCACCCCCTGTCCTCCCCAATGTCCCTTTTGACATCCCCAATACTTGTTCCACTCCTCAGATCTCCATAGATCAAGTGTTACAGGCCTTATCCAAGGAAAAGAACACAGCTTCCATGGGATCTGATAGTATCCCAGGATGTATTCTGCACCATCTCTAGCAAGAACTGGCTTTGCCATTGAGCACCCTATTCAGCCACAGCCTAAGTACAGGCTTCATTTCAGCTGCATAGAGAACTGCCATTGTCATTCCCTTGCACAAAGATGGTGCCACTACTGACCCTGGAAACTATTGCCCCATTAGCTTGACAAGTCTGATGTGTAAAGCCATGGAGTGTATTATTATGGATCTCATAAACAAGGACACAGGCAATCTCCAAGCACTTGACCCCACTCAGTTTGGATTTGTCAAGGGCAAATCTTGCCTGTTGAACCTGGTGGACTTCTTTGAGACTGCCATCAAGGCCTTGGAGGAGGGAAAGTCAGTACATACAGCTTACCTTGACTTGAGCAAGGCCTTTGACACAATCTCCCATTCGGGCATCATTGAAAAGCTAACACAACTTGGCATAATCCCTATCTCATCAGGTGGGTGGCCAACTGACTCACTGACAGGACCCTCAAAGTCAAAATAGGCACCTCCACCTCTGATAGCAGACCTGTCACTAGTGGAGTTCCCCAGCAATCTGTCCAGGGATCCCTACTGTTTGGCATCTGTTTCTCAGAGGACTAGACAAAGACAAAAGGCCTGTGGCTGACCAAGTTTGTGGATGACTGTAAGTTGGGTGTTGTCATTGACTCCCCGAATGATGTTAACATACTGCAAGAGGGTCTCACAGCAACTAATGACTGGTGCCAAAGTCATGGCCTCAAACTAATTGTAGAAAAATGTACCATCATACCATTCTGCAAAAACAAGACCCTACTGATTACACATTAATGGCAAACCCCTAAGCACATAACCTATGGTGAGAGACCTGGGCATTCAGGTTGATGATAACCTCACATTCGACCATCATGTAGTGGCAGTGGTCAGAAAAGCCTTTTACTTGTTTTATCTCATAAGTAAAGGGATTGCATCCAAAAAAAGGAGGTTATTACTTCTCTATACTCCTCCCTCATTAGACCAATAATTGAGTATAACGTCCCATTTGGGATGTACCTCTATCAAACATCTGCACCAACCGGAAAGGCCACTGAAATACCTCACAAAGAGAATCCATGGCCTCCAACACTTGTCCTATATAGACAGGCTCAAATCACTATCACTCTACTCAGTATCATAAAGATTGCTCAGGGGTTATCTGTGTCACGCCTACAAGGCAGTCTCGGACCCTGCCCTACTAGAGATGCTCCATATCCTTAAGTCTAACTCCTCACACACACTACCCACTCAAAAGGCCTAAATCTAATATGTGACATCAACAAAACCTGCTGGAGAGACAGATTTGTCTCCCAGAGACTGCCCCATCTCTGGAATAGACTTCTCATACATGTCAAACAGAATACCTTGCTGACCCTCTTCAGGAGCAACCTAGAGGAGTGGCTGTGAAACCACAAATTTCTTCCAGGGGTTTCACCTGTGTCCATCATTGACAGGGGCGACAGGTGCTGACTGAGGTTTCTTTTTAGGGATAATCTCTTGGCTAGGCTTGTAATGGCCCCAGGACCATTAGCCTAGTAACTTCCTATGATTCTATTATCCTATGAACTCTCCAAACTAAGCATACAGCCCTGCTAACTCGCATGATTTCTGGATGACTCACTTTTAGGACCCAAGAAGTCAGGATTGGTGAAACCACCTCCACCAAGAGACTGGTCAACAGTGGAGAACCCCAGGGCTCCATGCTGGGCTTGCTCCTGTTTGGCATCTACTTCCTGGTAATCAAGGGTAATGGGAAAAGGCCTTTGACTCACCAACTTCGCAGACAACTGTAAACTGGGAGCCATCATAAAATCACCCCATGACAAAACATCTTGCAAGAGGGTCTAACAGACAAATGACTGGTGCCAAAGCCACAGTTTAAAACTCAACATCAAGAAATGCACTATAATTCCCTGTGGAAAACTGACTACCCATTTTAATTACTCCATCAATAAAACACTCCTAAGAGTCGATCAGGTAGTCATGGATCTGGGAACATATGTAGACAGTAATCTGGTCTTTGACCAACATACAGCAAAGATACTAAGAAAATATTTATTTTTTACCCAATCTGTTGTTAAGGGTATGGCATCTAGGTCCAAGAAACTTATAGTACCATGCTACTCAGCCCTTATCAGGCCCATTATTGGGTACAATGCCCCTTTGGCATGTATGTAACCAGACACTTGCAACAGTTGGAAAGTCCACAAAGTTTCCTCATCATGAGAATCCAGAGCATGACTGACCTGTCCTACACAGACTGCCTAAAGGCCTTGTCTCCTTAGTCTGTGTCCTACAGGCTACTGAGAAGAGATTGGTGCCTAGCTTATAAGGCATCCTCTGAACCAGCCCTGATGAGTCTTTCATATGTCCAGAAAACAAACAGCACTAGAAACACCAGATTCAAGGATTTGAACTTTGTTTATGACACAAATAAACATGCTGGAGGGACAGATCTATGACACAAAGGATCCCCATGTCATGGAACAGGCTCCACATCCATGTGAAGCAGAGTTCATCCCTGATCCTTTTCAAATAAAACTTTGACCATTGGATGGGAAATCAAAAATTCATCCCCAGTCTGCCTCACATGTCTCTAATGGACAGAGACCATCAGTAAGTATAATGTTCTTCAATTAACATTCCCCCCACTAGTCTCTTAGCTATCACCTTACTAACATACCCCCCACTCCTAATAGATCCCAAAGGTACTCAGGGACAAAACTAGGTTGGGATGTATGGCTAGGTTTATAAAGACCCTAGTGGTAGTTAGCCTAGTAAAAAAAATCTATGATCCAATACTACAGCTTTCCAAGTTTACACAAGAGCATAATTCTCAGTCATTGCCCAGTCAAGAGCATGCACACCAGTTATGTATACCTCCTCTTGGACGGATGGACACACACACACACACACACACACACACACACACACACACACACACACACACACACACACACACACACACACACACACACACACACACACACACACACCTGTTCTCCTATGAAAAACAGTAGACTTGCATCATAATTAAAATAGCAAAATTGTAAAACAAACAAAAATGATATACATTCCTTAGTCATAAAACACTGCAAAAGAAATTCACTAAATGCATTATTTATAACTATGCATCCTCAACACATACAGACAATATAGGAACTGAAAGCAGTCACTCATCATAGTTTGACAATCACTCAAAAATAAAAAGTTACACATACCTGTAATAACCAGCCGCCATCAGGTATACATATGACTTGGTAATGTCTTCTTCTGCAGTACTGTCCTCAAAAAACACAGCCCAGCACCCATGTAACAGATCTTGTTGGTTTACCTTGGTACATATCTCAACTGGACCATTGCCTTTCATACAAATCATTCAGCCCAGTCTTAAAATAACAAGAAGCAATATTAAAAGAACGAAGCAAAATGAAAAAAAAACTGCACTAAACCTTCCACTCTGTTTTCTCAACAGAGCTAAAAATTCTTTAGTAAATTCAAAAATACCTCACCTCCTACAACACCATACCCCACTTGTCATACATTGAAATTATAATCCACTCAGTGTGATGCACTTACAGAATTGAAATCTCTCAGTCTCAGATATGCATAATGAACTTCTGTTGAATGGGAACATTTTCACCTCCTTTCACAGTCCCATCATGCTAAATGGTAACCTTTTCACCCCATTTCACACTTTCTGTGAAATTCTTGTTGACACTCAAAAGTTCTTTTTAACTGAAGCTTCAAGTAATTAATGAACCATGAGACACAATTAATAATGATGAAACCAAGCTTATAGTAAAGTATTTAAAAATTGGCACACTATGGCTTTCCTTATCATACTGTGCAACACGTCTGTACATGCACTTACTGACACCAACATTTCCCCTGACCCTTTCAGTAGTTTGTCTATATCTGCACAAGTACTTCACTAACACCAAATCAAACTTTTACCCCCTTGATCCTTTCACTACTTTCTCCATGTATGCCCAGGCACTTCCCTAACACTAAATGGAATATTCCCACTGAATGATCCCTTCAGTAGTTTCTCCATGTATGCCCAGGCACTTCCCTAACACTAAATGGAACATTCCCACTGAATGATCCCTTCAGTAGTTTCTCCATGTATGCCCAGGCACTTCCCTGACACTAAATGGAACATTCCCACTGAATGATCCCTTCAGTAGTTTCTCCGTGTATGCCCAGGCACTTCCCTGACACTAAATGGAACATTCCCACTGAATGATCCCTTCAGTAGTTTCTCCGTGTATGCCCAGGCACTTCCCCTGACACTAAATGGAACATTTCCACTGAATGATCCCTTCAGTAGTTTCTCCGTGTATGCCCAGGCACTTCCCTGACACTAAATGGAACATTCCCACTGAATGATCCCTTCAGTAGTTTCTCCATGTATGCCCAGGCACTTCCCTGACACTAAATGGAACATTCCCACTGAATGATCCCTTCAGTAGTTTCTCCGTGTATGCCCAGGCACTTCCCCTGACACTAAATGGAACATTCCCACTGAATGATCCCTTCAGTAGTTTCTCCGTGTATGCCCAGGCACTTCCCTGACACTAAATGGAACATTCCCACTGAATGATCCCTTCAGTAGTTTCTCCGTGTATGCCCAGGCACTTCCCCTGACACTAAATGGAACATTTCCACTGAATGATCCCTTCAGTAGTTTCTCCGTGTATGCCCAGGCACTTCCCTGACACTAAATGGAACATTCCCACTGAATGATCCCTTCAGTAGTTTCTCCGTGTATGCCCAGGCACTTCCCCTGACACTAAATGGAACATTTCCACTGAATGATCCCTTCAGTAGTTTCTCCATGTATGCCCAGGCACTTCACTGATGCCAAATGAAACATTTCTCCCAAAGACAACTTCAGTAGTTTGTCCATGTCGGTCCAAGCACCTCACTGACATCAATTGAAACATTTCCCCTAATGATCCCTTTAGCTAAGAGGTCAAATATGCAAACCTCTTAACTACCGCTGCCACTGCTCAATGAAGTCAGCATATTCAAATGAACTGTTATGCACTTGTGGCAACATATCAACACAATAAACAGTGAACCATCCTCATGTTATTTCTATCACACATCATGTACTAACAATTACTACAATATTACTAAGCATCAGAAAGTATCTGTAAATTAGTCAGTTTAGTCATACAACATGGAAATCCTCAGAAGTCATTGGTTTCTAATAAACATACCACTGACATTCCATGTTAGTCAGAAATAACACTAGAGATATATTTTCATTCCATCCATATCTATAGCTCACCAAGACTGGTTCCGTTTTATCCATATGTTATTACTGCATACGGGGAAAATCTAATTGAAAGTGGTTATCTTTTATCCATCTCTGTATGTATACTGTTGAATTATATTCCCCTTCTTTATGTCACAGAAAGATTATAATGCAGACAATTTATGAAAAAAAAACTGACATGTATAAGCTGATTTACACAGATTCATGATAACATAGGTATATGATAATAGCAAGCTATTCCACCACAATGCCAGCAGGTGACAGGTTACCTTTGAAGCTATCTGTACATCAAGTGTACCTTAAAGAGAGTTTAAGAGAAAGGAAGAGTAGAAGCCATGGCCAACCCAGTGTTGCTAGACATGCTTCATCTGAAAAAGTCTCAATCCCTCCGCACCACATGCTCCAAACACCTCAACCTCATCACCACAATAAACAGAACCTGCTGGAGGGATAGGTTCCTAACCCAGAGACTTCCCATACTCTGGAATAAACTCCCCATTCATGTCAAGCAGAGCACTTCACTAGCCCTCTTCAAGAAAAATCTTGACGAGTGGATGGGTAACAGGAAATTCACCCTGGGGATCAATTCAACAGCTTTGCTCAATAGGGGCACAAGGAACTAACGTCCGGCAACAGGACGACTGGGAGTATTCTTGGGCTAGGCTTGTAGTGGCTCCAGGGCCATTAGCCTAGTACTCACCTATGAACCTATGAAATCGAATGCAATAATGAAAGTATTGAGTAGGGAAAACTGTAAAGCAATTAAGACAAGAAGTGTCACTGATAGAAGAGTATAGAAGAGGGACTAGATCAACAAAAACACTCGGAAAGATAGATATGATAAAAGCAATGTGCATTGTCAGAACAGATTGTTGTGCACTGTCGCAAATAATAAACTACAAATATCAGCAAGGGCAGAAAAACTAAGAAGATATGCAGGTAAATATGAAGGAAAAGTACAAAATAAGCAATTTATTGATGTCCCAAAAAAGGTTTTATAAGGAATTGGGAAGCAAGTAAAAGGAACTGAAACACCACCAAAAATGAAGAAACATACATTTTGGAGAAATATCTATGAAGATGCTGTGGAATATAACAAGGATGCTAAATGGATAGAAGAAGTAAAATAAAGAATAAAAAGTTCAAATGCCCATGATATGAAATGGGATGAAGTAAAAGCCAGAGAGATTGAAACAAAGTTAAGAAAAGTTCATAATTAGAAAACCCCAGTCGCAGATGCAGCACCTAATTTCTGGTTAAAAGTATTAACATTTTTACGTGAAGATTTAGCCATAAGTAAGAACTATTTATATGAGCACCCTGAAAAGACACTAGCCTGGTTAACAACAGGAAAAACAGTACTCTGATTTAAGAGTGCACCTTCCAGCTGTCCTAAACTCTATACACCAATAGCTTTCCTTCCAATGGCATATAAAGTACACACTGGAATTGAGGGTGACAGAGATTGCAGTCATGTAGAAGAAAAGTCAATCACTGCAATAGCACAAAAGGGTAATAAAATAAAGTCATGTGGAACAAAGCATCATTTGCTATTAAACAAAGTCATAATGGAGGACTGTAAAAAGAGGAAGAATCTCTAGGGCCATTAGACTAGTAACCTCCTATGAACATATGAATCAATACATATATCTAATATGTATACCTACACACACACACACACACACACACACACACACACACACAGTCCCACCGTATCTCCAGCTTGAAGTCCCTCACCTCCTTCAATGGTATCAACTCTCATTCGCCCACAAACTAGTAACCCATCCACTAAATGTCGCATCCCTCCAGAATCTACGCTAACCCTATCGCACCACCAGACCACTAAGATCCAGCAACAAAAATCGCTTGCAGATCACTAAAGCCTATAACTCTGCTGGTGAAGCACAATTCTCTTGCGCCATAGCCAAATTATGGAACTCCCTCCCACCCACAATTACCTCCATACCATCATGCACCCACTTCAAAACTTTACTAAAAGCGCACCTAAAATCATGCTGGCTATGCCCATTGCAACTCCCACTCTAATGTCACCCACCCCATCCAACCACTACCTTTCTTTCCACCCCACTAACTACCTTGATTATAGCAAGCTCAGATGCTCATAAGCCTAGTACTTATTATACAGCAGGAACTTCTTATTGTAACATTTGTTATGTCTGTTATGTACTTCGCAGATAAAGATTCTAGTTATCTACTGATGTACTATGTTCTTCATCTGTAAATATGTTTGTAATTAATTACTATGTTAAATTGTTAATCGCTATGTAATCCAATGTAGCTACTGTCTGTTTATTTTAACTGTGGAGCTTTTCTCCCCGGGTCTCCGCTGAAAATGGACCTACGTCCAGTCGGACACTCCAGGTCAACAAATGTAAATAAATAAAATAAGTAATAAATAAATAAATAAGTGTAACTATATATATATATATATATATATATATATATATATATATATATATATATATATCAATGCAAACGCATATACATATATTTATAAATTGATACATACATATAAACTCACGTTTATATGTCTGTGTGTGTGTGTGTGTGTGTGTGTATATATATATATATATATATATATATATATATATATATATATATATATATATATATATATATATATATATATATATATATATTATATATATATATATATATATATATATAAAAACCAGACCCAAAAAGAAAGGTGCGCATATCCAGACTAGGTGCACGGAACCCAAAACAAAATAAAAAGTCCAAAATACTTCCAGCACTCTGCAAAAATACAAGGCCACACGTGAGTTAAAGGCTTTATTTAGCCACACAGTCTGCCCCACAGACCGGTTTCGCTTAACAAAGCGTCATCAGTGTAATTACTACACGCAAGTACGTCTGTTATAAATACTTCTGCCCTTAAAGAGACAGTACAATTTATGCACATACATACATGCCAAATCATATAAATTGATTGCATATATACAAATATGAGCATTGCCAAAATCACAGTCTAATTGAATGCCATATGAGGGAACCTAAAACCCAAATATTCATACATCCCTGTATTAATATATAATAACACCTGTTATTTATATATACACACATGTATAAATATATAAACATAAATAAATAAACAAATAAATAAATAAACCAGCCCACCCCAACACTTGTGTCAATATTCCACAACACTAATCACAATTATGGCAAAAACCCAAAATACACCTTAATTACCAAATCACATTCTTACAAACACTAGAATAGTATGGCTCCATTTAATTAGAAAATACAAAAACCTACCAATGGTCATTAAGACCAGGCTTAAATAAAGCCCCTAAATTGACAATCCATCTACGTTCCTTAGTAGTCAAAATATTATGTCGAGCAACCTCACTATTAACTGAGGTATTAATTTTATCAATCCCACGAAAACAAAATGTGCCATAGGATGTTATAGGCTTTAGTGATCTGTTTATATAGGGCACTGCGTGTCCTTTTGCATTTTATATCGCTAATATGAAGGGCTATCCTTTGCTTTAATATGCAAGAGGTCTGTCCTACATAAAATGCCCCACACTGGCATATAGCCATATAGACTACCCTGGAACTTGTACACGTAACTAAACATTTTATGTCATATACTTTTCTAGTATTGATGGATGTGAATGATGCAGTTTTGGACATTAATTTACAATATTTACAATGACCACAATATGTACTGCCTTTAATCTTAGATCCAACTTCCTCTATTGGACCAAGCCCTTTCTTGAAAGATGATAACAGTGGAAAGTCCGACTTTTCAATATTTCTATTTAGTTCCCAAAATTCACAAAACATTGCATAATCCTCCGGGGAGGCCCATTGTGGCCGGTAGAGGTTCAGTAATTCAACCATTGTCTGAATATTTGGAATTTAAACTTAAACCTTTATTGCCCTTTATTAGAGCCAGAATTAGGGATACAAAGCAATTTTTGCAGCTTATGGAAGATTTGCAGCTTTCCACGGATTCCTTACTGGGAACTTTGGATGTACAATCCCTTTATACTAGTATTCCACACACAGGTGGTATAAAAGGGGTTCACTATTGGATGGTTGACTCTTGTCTATATTCTGAGGTTGAGATGGAATTTTTATTACCCTTGTTAAAGTTGGTATTAGAGCATAATGCCTTTAAGTTTAATAATAATTGGTATTTACAGGTTAAAGGTACGGCGATGGGGGCTACTTTCGCCCCTATATATGCCGACCTGTTTATGGGATACTTGGAGGCATTATATATCTATAAGGATGGATTTCCATATTCAGCACAGTTGGTTATGTGGCGACGTTATTTAGACGATTGTTGGGTAGTTTGGCATGGGAGTTTACAAGATTGGGAGGGTTTTAAGAGGTATTTGAATGCAAATGAGTATGGCATCACATTCATTGGGAAATTAGATATGTTTACGGTTGATTTTTTAGATGTCAATGTCACTAAAGTGCTTGATGGCACAGTAGTTACCTTGTTATATCATAAACATTTTTCCAAAAAGTCTATTCTCCATGCCCATAGTTGCCACCCTTCTCATACCATTAATAATATTCCAAAGGCACAGTTCCAAAGGATCAAGAGAATTTGTTCAAACAGTAGGGAATATGAAACACATGAGATAGATTTAAAACATCGTTTTTTGGCTTGAGGATACAAGAAAGGGGAAATTGAACAGGTTCAAAAATTGGTTAGAAATATGGATAGAGGGGAGTTGTTAAAGGATAGATCGTGCCCTTGGAGTGGCCGGTCTATGAGTGTGAGATTTATTACTACTTATGCTAGTAACACTTCCAAAATTAAGCAAGTTATATCTAAATATTGGAATATTTTATATACAGATCCATTTTTTTCTACCCTGTTAAATTCTAGATGTGAGTTTGGGTACAGGAAGGGTAAGTCAATAGGACAATATTTATCATCTTTCAAAAAAGGGCTTGGTCCAATAGAGGAAGTTGGACCTAAGATTAAAGGCAGTACATATTGTGGTCATTGTAAATATTGTAAATTAATGTCCAAAACTGCATCATTCACATCCATCAATACTAGAAAAGTATATGACATAAAATGTTTAGTTACGTGTACAAGTTCCTGGGTAGTCTATATAGCTATATGCCAGTGTGGGGCATTTTATGTAGGACATACCTCTTGCATATTAAAGCAAAGGATAGCCCTTCATATTAGCGATATAAAATGCAAAAGGACACGCAGTGCCCTATATAAACATATTTTAGTACATCCTATGGCGCATTTTGTTTTCGTAGGGATTGATAAAATTAATACCTCAGTTAATAGTGAGGTTGCTTGACATAATATTTTGACTACTACGGAACATAGATGGATTGTCAATTTAGGGGCTTTATTTAAGCCTGGTCTTAATGACCATTGGTAGGTTTTTGTATTTTCTAATTAAATGGAGCCATACTATTCTAGTGTTTGTAAGAATGTGATTTGGTAATTAAGGTGTATTTTGGGTTTTTGCCATAATTGTGATTAGTGTTGTGGAATATTGACACAAGTGTTGGGGTGGGCTGGTTTATTTATTTATTTGTTTATTTATTTATGTTTATATATTTATACATGTGTGTATATATAAATAACAGGTGTTGTATATTAATACAGGGATGTATGAATATTTGGGTTTTAGGTTCACCTCATATGGCATTCAATTAGAATGTGATTTTGGCAATGCTCATATTTGTATATATGCAGTCAATTTATATGATTTGGCATGTATGTATGTGCATAAATTGTACTGTCTCTTTCAGGGCAGAAGTATTTATAACAGACGTACTTGTGTGTAGTGATTACACTGATGACGTTTTGTTAAGCAAAACTGGTCTGTGGGGCAGACTGTGTGGCTAAATAAAGCCTTTCACTCACGTATGGCCTTGTATTTTGCAGAGTGCTGGAAGTATTTTGGACTTTATATATATATATATATATATATTTATATATATATATATATATATATATATATATATATATATATATATATATATATATAGTTAAAAAGTTAACTTTTTCTACGGATTCCTATAGTATTGCTAGAATGTTCAAACATATTTGGTTCTTAATTTCATCTAATGCCCAGATACACAATCTTTTGGGAGATGAACCAGTAATTGTTTATCATAGGAACATTAGTTTTAAAGACTTGATGGAGAGAGGTACCCAGCATAGTTTAAAGGGATGTTGCAGGATGGATATTAGTGATGTGTTTAAATGTGGCCAGTGGCCACTGTAGGATGTGTCAACACATTTTGGTGGGAGAAAGGTTTGACTTAAATGGTCTCACCATCAGGGTAAAAGGAAAGTATAATTCGGATACTAACTGGGTAATCTATGTGGTCTGGTGTCAGGTGTGCCCTGCCTTTTACATCAGGAAAAATATTAGGAAGGTGAAGGACAGAATATACGAGCATGAGAGGGACATTAATAAGAGTAAGGAAACTAATGCTCTTTTTAGACATATTAAAGTCCCCCCCCCCATTTTTTTAAGTATTTTATAGCTGAGCAGTTGAAAGGGGATGTAAGAGGGAGGGTTACTGAAGACCATTTATTGGTCAGGGAACTTTTATGGCAGCTTAACTTGAATGCCTTAGCATTTCCAGGTTTAAATGAAACCTGTTCCATAGCTTCCATCCTCAATCTCAAGAGCTTGGAGTATTAATAGAAATCAAGGGTCATACATGTATACAGATATTTATATATGTGTTTAGTTATTTACATATACTGTTTTTTAAGTT
This sequence comes from Protopterus annectens, assembly GCF_019279795.1. Taxonomy (NCBI): domain Eukaryota; kingdom Metazoa; phylum Chordata; order Ceratodontiformes; family Protopteridae; genus Protopterus; species Protopterus annectens. The sequence continues at coordinate 934,043,541 of NC_056734.1, forward strand.
TATTGTCTTTCATCAGTGTTTTTAATGTTGAATTTTTAACTATATACATACCTATACACACTCTAATATTAATTTTATTTTTGGACTGTTGTCTTTGAACTTTTGAATTTTATGGTCATGTGATTTAGTCAGGTATTTAAGTGGGGTGTTGTCATTTTGCAGTAGTTCTGTTGAAGTCCTGTAGTGGATGAAAGTGCTCAACTTGTCTACTGCTGATGTGTTTCTACAATAAAGAGCAGTGTGAGTTCACCGTACCATTTGCCTTCCTGGTTACTAGTGTTTCGTGTTTTGGAAGTTTTTTTGGCCATTAAAGGATATGCCACCCAGTCCCTTCTTGGAAGCGAGACTTCCAAGATCTCCCTCCCTATCCCCAATCCAATCTACTAAGAGCCTATCTGAGGCTGACATATTGAGACTGGTGGACCAGCTCCTTATGGCTAGGGTTTTGCCCTCATATTCTAGCCATGCTGCCCTTGGAACATGCCTAGCTATAATGCCCCCCATATCCTCCTCCAACTCCAATCGAGACCTTGGAGCCCTCTGTTCTGACACCTCCAGCATTGACTGCTTCGGTACCAGCAGCTTCCTCATCTCCAGTTCTGAGACTTGTCTTGAGTTCCTCTGAGCCCTTGGCACTGGAGATCTCCTGAGGTAGTGATTTTCTGGTCAGGTTCAAGGGGCTTGGATTGATTTCCTTTCATTCAGATCCATCCATTTTGCTCGGCACCTCGGCCTTTGTAAAATCAACCCAGGCTTCAGTTCCAGGGGCTGCCTACTCGGTGTGGGATGTGACTCCAGTTCTGAAGGAGTCTATTTTGGTCCCAGGCTCCCATCCCTCTATGGGGGGCCAGCCTTTAGGAAAATGGAGAAGGCATTGTCCATTGGGGACTCCCAATCTTTGCCATCCCTGTCAGGACAGAATTTCTACCTCCTCTAGACATGAGCTACCATCAGTCTCATCCCCTGGACAGAGGGCACAAAAGTCCCAGGTGACTCCCACTTTAGTGGTCTCCTCTTCAGATACTTCCTTAGATCACCCCCCCCCCCCCGAGGAAGTCCCTGTGAAGAAGAACTGCAAGAGGAAGCACCTGGACTCCCTGGAAGAGTCCTTCACAGAAGATACTGATCTGATTTTGATGAAGGGGAAGGTTCCCCCAGTTCACCCCTTATGATGTTTCCTTCGGGGACATCCTGGAAATCCTGAAACAGAGGGGTGGCTGGTCCTCCATTCAGTCTTCCTAAGAGGAATCAGTAAACCTGGAGGCTATTTCATGCTCAATCCTCCACTTCTTGGATCTTTCCACCTGCTGATGATCTCATTAAACTGATCATTCAGTGGGTGTGGAAGATGCCCAACTCCATAGAGCCAATCCCCAAGAGACCTGACCAGATATTATCAACACCTAAAGATGAACCACATTGATCTAAAGGGATTCACGTCGAAGCGATGGTGATAGCACATGCCACCAAAAAAGAACTCGCTGAAGAGAGTCTAACTATCCATCCTCCTAACAAGGAATCTGGGACGGATAGATTTGGGAAGTGTGTTTATGCTTCAACGGCCTTTGCTCTAAGGTCCTTGAATTATATGGCACACTTTACCAGATTACAGAGAGATTTGATTAAAGAACTTTCAAATACTCTCTCAGGAGCAGTGGCCGAAGAGGTTTGTGATAAAGTTTCCTCGCAGCTTCCAACCCTAAATGCTATCTCCAACTTGTCCATGAGGCTCATTGCTCATGCAGCCGAAGGGACGACCAGGGCAGCAGGTTCAGGCATGGCCATCAGAAGGCACTCCTGGATGCACTTGTGTGACTTTGTGAAGCCATTCAAAGCATCATTTGTCAATGCCCTTTTTGACGGATCCACCCTTTTTGGTTCAGAGATTAAGGACACTCTAGCCAGATGTGAGAAAGATGGTAAGACCCTATCTGCTGTAAGCATATGTTTCTCCACTCCTCAGAGGCCTTATTTTAGGAACCAAAGAAATGGGAGACTATGGTTTAAAAAATCCAAAGGGCCTTTCCAAGACTCATGAAGTAAAGACTTTCCCTGGGGCAGAGGAGGAAGCAATGGACGACGCCACCCTAGGGGCAGAAATGGACTGCAGAATCAGGGGTCCAGAGAATCCTTCTCTAGAACTTCCTCTCAGCATCCCTGAATGGATACCCGATTGCCCTCCTCTGGAGCCAGCCAGGGAGTGATTATCCCTGCACCTACCTGCCTGACAATTAATAACTTTGAACAAATGGGTGCAGGTGAATAATATCCCGAGGTTACCAAATTCCACTATCTGTAAGTCGCAAACCCCAGAAAAAACTCCCAGATGTTCCACCCAATCAAAGGAAAGCAGCAGTCTTAGAAATTCAAAAACTGCTTGAAAAAAAGAGTCATCCAAAAAGTCCCACCAGATCAAACAGGATCCGGGGTTTACTCAAGATTTTTTTTAGTGCCCAAAAAAAAAAACATGGACTGGAGACCTATTTTGTATCTTGGCCACTTCAACAAGACAGTACAGCAAACCAAATTCTGGATGGTCTCGGTACAATCTATACTTCCTTTTTTTGGAAAAAGGCAACTGGATGTGCTCTATAGACCTGCAACATGCATACTACCACATAAAAATGGAAAGAAAAGCTCAGGGAGATTTCTGCACTTCGGATAGGAGCCAGTCATTTCCAGTTCAGAGCACTGTCCTTTGGTCTCACCACAGCCCCAAGGGTGTTCACCAAATGTATGGCAGTGGTTGCAGCTCACCACAGACTGCAAGCTTTTCAAGTCTTTCCGTATCTCGATGACTGGTCCTCACTGCTACCATCAGGCATCTTTTTTAGAACAAGCAAAAGATTACACCATTGATATTCGTACGTCTCTAGGCATAACAATAAATTTTGAAGAGTTCAACTTTCAGCCTTCTCAGCAACTGGATTTCATTGCTGCTCATTTAGATACTGTCTCAGGGATTGCTTCTCTCCATCCAGGAAGACTACAAAGCATCAGAGTCCAAGTCAGACAAATGCTCAGGAACAACAGGGTTCCAGCGAAACTTGTCCTTCAAACCTTAGGCTCTATGGCTGCTTCAGTCACTATGGTCCCTCTAGCAAGGTTTCATATGTGAATACTGCAGTGGTTACTAGCAACCAAATGGTCTCTGATACATCAACCAATGTCTCACCTTATCTCGAGTACCAACCATTGCAAACAGGATCTCAAATGGTGGCTTCATCCTCACGAGATTCTCTTGGGCTGGCCATTCATCCTTCCTCACACTCAAGTCATAGTGACCGTGGATGATTCCCAGATAGGGTGGGGGAGATTATCTGGGAAAGACAGTCCAAGGCACATGGTCCCAATTGGAGGCCAATTTGCACATCAATGTTCTGGAAATGAGGGCAGTGCTGTTAGCTCTCCAAGCATTCCAAGATGCCCTTACTCTCAGGACAGTAGCAATTCAGACAGACAGCATGTTGGTAGTCTGGTATATAAACAAGCAAGGGGAACCAAATCTTGCCCACTATGTTGGGAAGCACTCAGAGTTTGGCAATGGGTGATTTCTTCCAACTGCTTTCTGGTAGCAATGCACATTCCCGGAAGTTCCAACGTGATAGAGGACAAATTGAGCAGGACTATCCTAATGCTTCATGAGTGGTCTCTCAATCCTGTAGTGGCGAACAAGAATTTTCACCATTGGGGCCAGCCTTACTGTGATCTCTTTGCCTCTCACCTGAACTACAAATGCATAAGTTATTTTGCCGTAATCCCCCCCCCCCCCCCCGCAGGGGAGTCACCCAGAATTGCTGTCCTCCAAGATTGGCCTCCCGGTCTGCTGTATGCCTTTCCCCCAACTCCCCTCATATCACAGTTCTTAAAGAAAGTCACATTTAGTAATCCTCATTGCCCCTTCTGGCCTTGACAAGTTTGGTTTCCCTTCTTTTTGCCTCAACTAATACAGAAACCATGGATTTTGGATGCATTTCCAGATCTGCTAGCTCATCCAGAGGGTATGGTTCATCTGAATTTCCAACATCTCAGGCTCACTGCATGGCTTCTCCAATTCCCACGATTGTCAGGCATCTTTTTCTTTCTTCCCCTATCCAACGTATTATTATTGTTCATCACAAGCATTCTAGAAGAAAACTGTATCAAGGCAAATGGGAAACTTTTTCTAAATGGGCCTTGAATAAAGGACTGGACCAGCCCAATTCATGAAGTTCTGGATTTTCTAAACATACTTTTCCAATCTGGTACTCTGCAATTTCAAATTTCCATTCAGGCTTGAATGACTCTTCTCTAATGTCTCACAAGCTTTGTAAAGCTTTTTTAAAGGTGCTCCTGATACTAAAATCCCCATTTATTTATTTTATTTTATTTTATTTATTTTACATTTGTTGACCGGGATAGTCCGACTGGACACATGTCCGTTTTCAGCGGAGGCCCGGGGAGAAAAGCTCCAATATTACAAAGTAGATGACAACAAAATATGACAGATATATACGTTTATAGATTATACATTTCATACATAGAAGGAAGGAAAAGATTAAAAAAAATTCAATAATGTGTACAATGATTGTAGTGAAGAAGACAGGACCTTCTGACTGAGTTAAAGGTAGAAAGCAAGTGGCTTAATGCCTAGGTGGAAGGTACTGAAGAAAAGGACTGGGAATATTACTTAGTCTGGATTAGAACACTGACAAAGCCAGTGGGATTTTAAGTGGTGGAAGAGACCTTTCTTGAAGGTATTAAGGGAGGTGGAGTTGGTGAGACTGGGTGGAAGAGAGTTCCATGTTTTACCCACTGTGTTGGAAAACAAAGAGTCGCCTCCTGTGTTACGGGATTTGAGCGTCTGTACAAGTGATCTATGTGATGATCTAAGTCTGTTTAGATTTGTGTAAGGGGTGATTAATCTGCTCAGATCAGGGATGTTGTCCGGTTGAGAGAGTAGTTTGTAAGCAACTATAAGTTGCTGCTGTAGGATTAGGTTTGGTAGTTCTATCTAGCCTAGGTTCTGAAGATTAGTGCAGTGATGGGTTTTGTAGGGTAAGCCAGTTACAAATCTGGCAATATGATTATAACAACAGGAGAGTTTGGATAGTTCCGATTTATTGGGGTTTGTGAGTATAGGGGAGGCATACAAGAGGGTGGATAGGAGGTGGGTGCGAGCAATAGCCGCTTTTGCGATGGGAGTCAGGAAGGATTTTATTCTATAGAGGGACCCCAGTTTTTTATTAACAGTCTTAATAGTTTGGCTAATGTGAACATCAAATCTGAGTTTGTTGTCGATGGTAATTCCTAGTAGCTTGGTGTGGGGGTCAGGTGAGATGATGGTTCCATTGCTGGATTGAATAAAAAAGGGAAAGGTTGGTGTTTTATGGGTAGGATGGAAAAGGAGCATTTTAGTTTTTTTAGGGTTTAGGATAAGTTGGTGTTCCGATAGCCATTTTTCTATTGCAGTGAAACAGTCTTGAGTTTTGGATAGTAGAGTAATTGGGGATGAATCAGAGCAAATTAATGTCGAGTCATCTGCGTATTGAATACATGTGGACTCTGGAATGACTTTGTCAAGATCATTAATAAAGATGGAAAATAGGAGAGGGCCAAGTATGGAACCTTGGGGGACTCCTATGGTGTTAGGTAGGCAGTCTGAGAGCTTATTGTGCCAGAGCACAGCTTGCTGCCTATCAGAAAGATAGGCATGAAACCAGTCAAGGGTTGAGTTATCTAGGTAGAGATTTTTAAGAGTTTCTTGCAAGAGTTTGTGGTTGACCATGTCAAAAGCTTTTGATAGGTCCAGGAAGAGCGCTGAAGATATTTTTTTGTCATTCCGGTTAAGGTTGATAGTATTTGTAAATGAGAGGAGAGCAATAGTAGTACTGTGTTTGGGCCTGAAGCCATGTTGAGAGTTAGTTAGCAGATTGTTCTGAGTTAGATGCTGCATGAGTTGTTTGTGGATACATTTTTCCATAATTTTTGCCAGTGGTGACAGTATGGCTATTGGCCTGTAATTTGAAAGGTCAGTGGAAGGGCCACCTTTATGGAGAGGAATGACATGAGAGATTTTCCATATGGAGGGGATTGTGGATTCAATTATGGTGCGATTAATTAAGATAGAGATGGGATAGGCAATGATATCTGCAGCTTTTTGTAGGAAGTCAGCTGGTAGTAGGTCTGTGGCGAGGGTGGTTGGCTTTAATTTCTTTAGTAAGGATTGGATGTATGCAGTAGGGACAGGTTGTAGGTGAAATACTGGCATGGTCTTTTGGGTGGGGGCTGTGGTTGGGGAATAGGGGACAGTTTGTTGGTTGGCTAAGGATTTTATAACATCGATGAAAAAGGTGTTAAAGGATGTAGCGACTTCTTCTGGGTTTTTCATAATTAGGTTAGCTGGTGTAGGTGTGGAGGACCTACCCGGATGGAGAAGGTTATTTATTCCTGCCCAAAACTTTTGGGGGTTTTTTTGGTTTGTTTGTTGTAGTTGGAGATAGTAGTTCTTTTTGTCAGATAAAATGTGTTTTTTTGTTTTATTTCTTAGTTGTTGGAAAATGTTGCGGTCTAGGGGTGATTTGGTAAAACACCATTTATTCCATGCTTTATTTCTTGATTTAATTTTGGTTATAGAGTCTTTTGATAACCATGGTGCTATTTGAGCTTTTGTTTTGATTGAGCGTTTGGGGGCGTGTGAATCAAGTATGTTTAGAAATGTGGAGTTAAAATTTGTTACTGCCTCTTCTAGTGGAAGGTGTTTAAGGACTGACCAGTTATAGGATTGGAGCTCATTTCGGAATCTAGTGAGGTCAAAGTGTTTGGTACTCCTAACAGTTCTGAGGACAGGGGGTTTGCGGCTACCTATTTTACTTTTTACCATATAAGTGATGAGGTGATCGCTGAGCTCATTAGGTATGGTCCCAGCTTTGTACATTTCGGGCTTATTGTTGGTGAGTATCCAATCTAGGATGCTTTCTTTTTGTTTGTTGCTGCCAATTCTGGTGGAGGTGGTTATAATTTGTGAAAAACCATGGAGATTAATATTGGTTGGGTCAGACTCTGACACACATAGATTCCAGTTGATGTTGACATCTCCCAAGATTATGGTTTCTTGTGGGAGGTTATTGGTCAGCCAACTTAGAGTGTTTTCAAGAATGTCTGAGTTTTTCCCAGGGGGGATATAGATCACAATAAGGTTAATACTTTTTTCTTTATTTAGTTGTAGTTTTAGATCTGTTAGCTCTACATTGGGCATTTGGGGTGGTTGAACGGGGTTTAGAGTAACATTGAGTGTGCTTTTAAAGAGCACAGCAGTACCACCTCCTCTTTTTTTGAGGCGGTCAGTCCTATGTATGCTATATCCGGGTGGCAGGATTTCATTATCTTTAGTCACTGGTTTGAGCCAGGTTTCTGTGAGGCACATAATGTCAGGGAGGTGGGTTGCTAAGAGAGCATGTAGGTTATGAATTTTATTGTTTAGGCTTCTAATATTCAGGTGACAGATAAGAAGGGAGTCTAGAGGTCTTGGAACTAAGGATATGTTGTTTGAGGGGTCGTTTACTGGGGGGCCTGGGTTTGGGTGTATGTCCCCATCTTTGTTAATGTTTTTTCTGAGATACTCTATTAGTTTCATAAGTTTATGTAGTATTTTTTCAATATTATTGGATCTGGGGTAGATTATGTTTGGTCTATATGGGTGGTGGTAGATAGTAGATGCTGTTTTGATGATTAGGTATTGATTCGGGTAAATAGTATTAATCATAGTTATGGGGGTAATTGTTTGGCATTTTGGATAATGAAAACCTGAGTATGTCTGATTTTCATATTTAGTTAGTAGGTATAGTGTGATAATCACTGGAAGGCTGAGGGTTACAGTTTTTAGGGCTGGTTTCGTGAACTGGGGTGTGAAGAATTTCATATTGTAGAGTACTTGGCTGCAAGATAGGCTAGCTTGGGTGGTTTGTTATTGTTAAAGGGGGAGGGGGGATGGGAAGAGGGTGGTGAGTATCCCCCTTGGGATCTGACTATTGTCCTTCAAGTTCTTACAAAGACCACTTTTGAACCATCAGCATCTTGTGACTTGAAATATTTATCCTGGAAGATGTTATTTTTGGTAGCTATTTCTTCTGCAAGAAGGGTTTCTGAATTACAGGCCCTATCATGCAAATCACCCTACCTAATTTTTCATATAGAGTCATACTCAGAACAAATCCATCCTTTTTACCAAAAGTGGTCTCCAAAACCAACATTAATCAGTCACTACAATTACCAGCCTTTTTCCCTAATTTTTCTAACAAAGGGGAATATGCCCTTCATTTACTAGATATGCACAGACAGCTACATTTGTATCTTCACAGAACTAATGATTTTAGAAAATAGGATCAGTTATTTGTAGCATTCTCTTCCCTCCGCATGGGCAATCCAGTTGCTAAGGTTACTTTAGCTAAATGTCTCAGAGACTGCATCACATTTATCTATCACTCTAAAGGACTTCAACTTCTCAAGTCATTTCAAGGTTATTCAACAAGAACTTTGGCAACATCATAAGTTCATAGGTTCATACTAGGCTATCGGCCCTAGGGCCTATATAAGCCTAGCCATAACAATTACCTGGATATTTCTTCCCACACTATTTACTTCCCTGGACCTCTGTCTAGCAGGGTGACTGATATGATCCCCGGGGTGCATTTCCAATCTCCCATCCAATCGTCAAGGTTCCTTTTGAAGAGGGCCAAGGAGGCGCTCTGCGTGACATGTATGGGCAGTCTATTCCAGAGTTTGGGGGGTCTCTGGGTCAGGAACCTATCCCTCCAGCATGTTTTGCTCATTGTGATGACAAGGTTTAGACCCCTGGAGCGTGTGACTCTGAGAGATTGGGATTTCTTTAAGTGGAGCATGTCCAACAGCTCAGGGTTTGACATGGCCATGTATGTTAAGCAGAGATCGTCTCTGAGTAGACGATATGCCACAGAGTATAGCTGGAGTTTTTTTAGACGGTCAGCTTAGGGCATCTGCTTTAGGCCTGTGATACTTTTAGTGAGGTATTTCTGTGGCCTTTCCAGCTGTTGCAGATATCTTGTAAGGTACATACCAAATGGGGCATTGTACTCTATAATGGGTCTAATGAGGGATGAATACAGTGGGACAATAACCTCCTTTTTTCTGGATGAAAAGCCCTTAGTGATGAGATGTGCCACATAGAAGGATTTCCTGATTGTTGTGGCGATGTGGTTATAGAAGGTGAGATGCCTGTCCACCTGTATCCCTAAGTCTCTCATCATACTTTCAGTGTTTAGTGTCCTGCCACCTATGTGGTAATTCATGGGTACATGTTTTTTCCCAAAGGGGATAACTATGCATTTCTTGGCATTAAGCTTGAGCCCATGGCTCTGGCTCCAAGCATCTGTTTCTGTAAGGCCCTTTTGTAAAATATCCACATCATTTGGGTATTCAGTAATGGCTCCCAGTTTGCAGTCATCTGCGAACTTTGTTAGCCAGAGTCCCTTAGTGTTCACCTGTACTTCAAAGAAGTAGATGCCAAACAAGAGTGGTCCCAGGACTGAACCCTGAGGTACTCCACTTGTCACTTGTCTGGAGCTGGATTTGGAGTCTGCTATCTGGATTCTGTCAGTAAGCCAGTTGGCAACCCATCGGGTGACGTAGGGATTTATGCCCAGCTTAGTAAGTTTATCTATGATTCCAGAGTGAGGGATGGTGTTGAAGGCCTTGGCGAGGTCCAGATAGGCTGTGTGGACTGCCTAACCCTCGTCTACAGCTCTGGAGACTGATTTCAAATAAGTCAGTCAGGTTCAGGAGACAGGATCGGCCCTTCACAAACCCAAACTGGGCAGGGTCCAGTGTTTGAAGTTTGCCAATGTCTTTATTTATAAGTTCCATGATAATGCATTCCATGCCCTTGCAGATCAGGCTCGTCAGACTGATGGGATGGTAGTTACTGGGATCCAAGGTGGATCCCCCCTTGTGGAGTGGGATAACTGTAGCTGTGCACCACTCAGTGGGCATTAAGCCTGAGGTGAGGCTATGATTAAACATGACACTTAGGTGAGGTGCCAGTTCATTTTGTAGTTCATGTAGTACACAGCCCAGGATGTCATCTGGTCTCATGGATGCTGTATTCTTATCTTTGGAGAGTGCGGTTTTACCTGTGTGGCTGTGATGACAGGAATTTGGCAATCTTTTGGTATTGAGATGGGCCCTTTAGGGCGTGAGAGGGCGTGAAGTTGGCACTAAATCGATCTGCCATGATATTGGAAATATCCTTGGGATCAGTATATTTAATGCCATTCTGTTGTAGGTCAGAGCAGATATGAGCATTTCCATTTAGATTCTTGACATAACTATAAATGCCTTGTGGTTGTCTTTGAAATCTTTGGCAATTTTATTTTCGTAACTAGCTTTGGAGTATTTTATGAGGGATCTCAGCTTCTTACTGTGGCTGGTAAGGGAGTTATTTGCATCCTAGGAATTTCCTCCTTCATTCAACAGTTTCTTGCTTCTGTTGCATAGTTTGTTTATGGCAGGGGACCACCAGATTGGCTTCCCTTTATTTGGAGGAGAGTGTATTGGCTCTATTTGAGATGGCACAATTCATGTATGAGTGGATGTGCTCGTACAGTGCCTTAATGTAGGATTCAGCAGTCGAGCTTTCAGATCCCGTCTGCATGGGTGTCATGAAGTTTGTCACTTCTGACTTGAGTAACATGAAGTTGGCTTTGGAGAAGTTTTTTACGGCGGTTTCCTTACTGGGAGGTGGGGGTGGGATGTGGATGTCAAGGGTGATTTGCTTATGGTCATACCTGACCAATGAGTGGGTGACCACTGGTGTAGAGCATCTATCTCCCATGCTGGTAATGACCAGGTCTAGGATATTGGAGCCCTGGTGGGACAATGAATTAGTTGATCCAGGGCATTGGAATTTATGAATTCCAAGAACCGTTGGGAAAAGGTGTTGGTACCCGAGTAGTTTTTCAAGTTAATGGCAGAGTAGTTGAAATCACCCAGTATTAGGGTGTTTGGTTGTATCTTAATATTTTCCAGTATGTTTAGAAAGGTGTAGTGAGAATCTTGGGGCATGGTGGGGGTCTGTAGCAAGCTACAATTTGGATTGCAGTCTTACCTAGTGTTAGTTGCACCTGGAGAATTTCAGATGCATTGTGTTGGGCAACTAGCCTGGAGGTGTGAATATCCTTGGTGAATATGGACACTCCTCCACCTTTAGATTTTTGGTCTTGGTTTAGTGGCCAAAAAGTGTGGTAAGAGTTGTAGCCTGGTATTGCAGGGGTGCTCTCTGGAGCCTTGAACCAGGTCTCAGTTAATGCACAGATATCGATGTTCTCCATTTTTAGGAGTGCCTTGAGAGAGTGCATTTTGAGGTTTAGACTTCTAGCATTGAGTAGCATTGCCTTCAGATTTTGCATGCTTGTATCTGTTATGGTGGTGGTTTTGTCCTTTGAACCTTGCCTAAAAAAGGCACTTTTGGGGTGGCTAGAGCTTTAGCCAGTAACCTGAATCCCAGGGGTGACAGGTGCAGACCATCTCTGGCAAACCATTGTGGTTTGTCGATCATGTCTTCCCAGGTAGACAGATACTGGATCTCCTTTGAATGACACCAGAAGCTTAGCCAATTGTTGAAGTCAGTCATGTTGTCCTTATACTGTGGTATCATTCTGGGTGAAGGCAGGATGCTAGTCAGGGCTATGGTCATACCTGCCTGGGCCACATGATCCAAAAGCTCTTCCATGTCTCTTTTCATGTAGTCCAGGGAGATACATCTCAAGTCATTCACTCCAACATAGACAATGACAGAGATGTATTTGTACTTGTTGTGAAGTGACTTGAGTGCATGCGTTATGTGGCGGATCCTGGCACCCGACAGGCAGCTGACTGTAATTTTCTCCTTGTTCAGCCTGGTGAGTGGGACATCAGTGTGCCTGACTATACAGTCACCTATGACTAAAGTGTTGGGTACTTTGTCTTGCCTTAGAGGCTGTTGTTGGGTGGCACACTGGTGTTGTGAGCTATGTGTCACTTTGGTTGTGACTGGTGTTTGTTTGCATTTCAGCTTCAGAGGTCCTTGTTGCTTGGGCAGGTTAATGTTAAGGGCCTCCGTATATGTGGGTTTAGTGTTGCAATGTGTGGGTGTTGATGGTGTGGGTTTTGAAGGGCTATGTGTTGCCTGAGATGTAGTGCAGGTGTTAACCTTCTCCTCTTGACTGTCTAGCACAATCTTGGCTGGAGAGAGCTTTGCTTCCAGTTTGGCTATGTAAGTACATCTCTCACAGGTTGTAGTGTTGGGTGGTAGGAGGAGAGGGTTGTCTGTGTACATGAGGCAGTTGCTGCATTGCCCCAGTATGGCCAGATTCACCAGGTGGACAGGAGAAATCACCAGAAGCTGACCCTTGGACATGCCTGTTTAGGTGCTTTTTTTGTAAAGTACAAGAGCTGTTTTCCCTTACCTTTGCAAGGTACTTTGCAATTATAGGCTGTTTAGTGCCTACGATTATTTTCTCCTTATTGACAAGGAGAGTTGAGTGCTTGTATCAGTTTAAGGCTTCCTAGTGCTTTCCAGCAGATTCTAGAGCAAGTGCTAGTCACAGAGGTTCAGATTTTAGTGCTACTACTGAGAAACCAGCTAGTTCTAAGGGAAAATTTGAAGAGCAGACTTTCTGGCACCTAGAATAGTTTAAGCATAGGCCCGTGGTGCTGCATGATGCGAAAAATGTGCAAACACATGCATTTTTAAGCTAGAAAGTTGAAAGGAATAGAAATCAGCCGAAAAAGGCTAATAAAATTTCAATTTCAGAGCTGGAAACCACTCCTCGAGTGGTAGATAGGCAGTACAATACTCACCACTCCCACTGGTAAGCAGTAGGACTTCCCTCTACCACACCAAGGTCTGGATAGCACTGAACACAGAAAATAAAGTCCTGAGACAAGCAAAGCCTGGGATCTGTACTATACTAGCTAGGAAAGGCAGGAAATGAGCAAACAAGATAGTATTTTTTTTTTTGTTTTTTTTTTGGTTAAAGCAGGCTAAACAATGCAATAATAAAGTAAATAAATGCAGAAAAGGCTAACGCACTTGAGTGTGTAGCCATAAACAGTAAATGCAATTAAAACTCTACAAAATTAGCAATTTAAAACTTTTTAGATGAAGCAAGGCAAGTGCACAACTGAAAAACGATTTAAGAGGTAGTAATACAGTAGAATAAGCAGCTAGTCTACATATACAGAGACATCTATATATAGAGAAAAGCAGCTAAAACACACTTAATTTAGATGCAGTGCAACCTAGAGCACTTGAGTTGTAGCAATATTAAGGCAAATACAGTTTTAATAAATGCTCTAAAATATACTCTATATTTCCAAAATGTTTGAGAAACACAGTCAGAACACAAGAAGACTCAGGCATTTTTTTAAAGAAAGGGAGAAAGGAGAAACAGAAGGAAAGAAACTAAGACTGAGCTAATGACACTAGACTGGAGGAGTATCCCACATCAAATTTATAGTAGGGGCGGTCAACTGTAAAGCCACCAAGTATAACAACAAGACACCAACAGGAAGGGAGGGTAGGGGACAATACTAAAGATATTAGCCTACACTCTTTTAGACAGTAAACACTACAGAAATCTTTATCACAGCAGTGAGCCACAAAATGAAAGTTTTTAAACAGATAAAGGAGCAAGGAGACTCTACAGAATGCTTTTAACCGCAAACAAATCAGTTACCCGTGCAGATTACTTAATAGCAATAAAATACAGTAAAAAGTATGCAGCAGGCAATAAAAAATGCTATATATAAATTGCTAGAAGCAATAACCAGTATAAATTAGCAAGAAAACAGGATACTTATTGTTATATATCTCAGATCAGAGTTGTAGTCAATGTCCCTCCTCCACTCTGCTCAGTGTGCATCAATAGTTTTTCATGCCAGAGCTTCTTTGGACGACATCTGTGCAGCAGCTACATGGTCTTCTCATCATACCTTTATCACTCATTACAAATTAGATCAGGTCTCGAGGGGTTGAGCATCCTTTGGCTCTATGGTGCTTAGGAATATTCTTCCATGAGACCTCCCAAGGCTAAAGTAGCTGGGATTCTGCCCTACTGTCAAGGATTGGGTGAAGATTGACAACACCAGATAAAGAAGTTATGTCTTACCATAATGTTCCATCTGTGTTGTTGATCTTCACCAAACCTTGACATCCCATCCACCTTCCCCCATCCTAAGACTCTTAGTAGATCAGATTAGCCTTAAGCTAGTTTTCTCATTAAGGGCTCATATATGGCCTCATTCTCTTTACTGTCTATAATTAAGCATATTATTTTTTCTATATACTATTATTTGGCAAACTCGATCTGAGGTAATCTATGTGAGGAGCATTATGGGTAATGTCTGGCTTGAGAGTTTGAGAGCACAAGCTGGAAGATATGGCAGAGTCAGTTCTGAGATTTGGAACTGAACCCACTGTCAAGGATTGGTGAAGATCAACAACACAGGTGGAACGTTTTGGTAAGATATAACTTCTTTCTTTTAACTGTTTTCTGCAATAGGATGCCTTGGAATTGTTGTTTTTGTTTGATGCCACTCAGCATCTGAGAATGTGCCTGTCTGTCAAAGTGTATATTGATGAGACGGGACAGACTGGATGGGTTTGCTATTGCATATCCACTGGGAGATGTAACCCTACACAGGTATGAAAGTCAAGGGTAGGCATCACAGGAAACATGAGAAGGACATACTAAGAGGGTTACAGTACATTCGGGGGATACTAGACTATGATGATGTAGTTACAAATATGGAGGCCACTTACAGGTATTCCCACAGCAGTTGCATACAGCACATCTGTGCAGTACGTATAGTTAGTAGGTTGGCTTCTCACACCAATTTAGGTATTCAGCTGTATATGTGGGACAACAGTCGCAGGTAAATAGGTAAATATGATGCAGGTTAATATATATATATGTATATATATATATATATATATATATATATATATATATATATATGGGTCTACTTCATTTCACTAAAAAAACTTCACTGAAACTCATTTCCTTGAAAGCTCATTTAATTGAAAATGAGTTGCCTGAGCACAATTCACTGAAAGCTCATTTCACTGAAAACTCATTTGACTGAAACTCATTTTGTTGGAAGGTATATGCGCTATTCCCCACTGTAGTGTAATCCTGGAGTTAGTATATATAGTAAGGGGGTGTGGGGGGCACATCCCTCCACATTGGGGGGGTGTGGGGGCATAGCCCCCCACATAGCTTGGTTATATATTATCTGCCGTAAAAAGTTATTCATTCAACTTGTAATTATCCATGTCTACGGTTTCCAACATTTAAAATAGGTAGGAGGTATATACACTAACTTCAGGATCGCACTACAGTGGGGAACAGGGCATATACCTTTCAGCGAAATGAGTTTCAGTCAAATAAGTTTTCAGTGAAGTGAGCTTTCAGTGAATTGTGCTGAGGCAGCTGATTTTCAATGAAATGAGTTTCAGTGGTGTGTGTTCAGTGAAACAAAGTAGACCCATATTTTATATGTGTGTGTGTGTATATATATATATATATATATATATATATATATATATATATATTATATATGCAATAATCACTTCAATATATATATATATATATATATATATATATATATACACACACACACACACACACACACACACACACACACACACACACACACACACACACACCAATGCCCTGTTCTAAGTCAAGGGCACCCATGTGCAAAAATAGGACAAATACATCTTGCCACAGTAATTCAGAACACTATGTACATTTCATGGCTGTGTCTTATTTAAACTCTGCTTCTCAGTTGTACAGTGTGTTTATGGCCACTGTTATAATGATATAGAAGAAAATCCATCTAGAGAATCTAAAATATTGGTTTGCTTTGTTGCTTGTGCTAATATGAGTTTTTGAAATGTTATTTCATTGATGGTATTTATTGAAGACAATAAGTGATCTGTGACATTTGCATTTCAAATTTTTTAACTGCTGCATTATAGAAAAAGAACATTTCAGAATCACTGCATCGCAAAACTTTAGTATAAGGCATTTCAGAAAAAGGTGAACTAAATATATAACATTAAACCAAAAGGAGCAGCTTGGCTGATGCAGTCACAAGTATAAATAAAAAGGCAAAATCCTCAGGTTAAAATCCAACTTTAATTCCACTGCAGGTCAGATAAGCGCTTTCACTCATTCATTTGAGCTTCATCAGATCATGTACATGATCTGATGGAGCTCAAATGAATGAGTGAAAGCGCTTATCTGACCTGCAGTGGAATTAAAGTTGGATTTTAACCTGAGGATTTTGCCTTTTCATTTATACTTGTGACTCTGCATCAGCCAAGCTGCTCCTTTTGGTTTCATTAACATTATTCAAGTTTATTTGGAGCACTGGGCGTTTATCCTGTTTGTCAGCGAGTGGTTTGTTCCTAAATATATAACATGTCTTCCTCAGCATGTGCACACCATGCAAGAGAGGAAATCAGTAATTTATCAGAGTGCAAGTAACAATATCTTAAAAATAAAAATGAACTCTTACCAGTAATATCCACCAGGTACCTGTTGTGTACCTGTACAAAGAATGTGATATGGCAACCATCTTCTTTGACAAAACCAATGTCCCTCCAAACTAAGCTTCTTAAAACCCTACAAGTATCCATGCAACAAAATATGGCCATTCTCTGTAACATATTCCTCATCATAGCCTGAACTCGGAAGTTCTCATTTCATGACACCCTCGAAGCCTAATCTGGAAGGTCAGCAACTGCTATAAAATTTATGGATACAAATATTAAAAAATAGAAGTCATATCAAAATGATTGCACTAAACTCTCCTCCAGCTTTCCACTCAGACGTGAGCTTTTAAATAACCAAAAATCCTAAACTATATCTCACCTGTAATTACTTCTCATGTATTCTTCATCACTGACATTAAAATGAAACATTCCCAGGGAATTTCTCAGAAGTTCAGAACACCCTTTGTTTACAAATGTCTCTTCATCGTGGTAAATGGGGGCATTATCACCTCATTTCACACCTACTATGCAGTTCTGTGTCACTGAAATATTTGATTTTAACTGATGATTCAAGACAAACAAGTCTGACATGGGTCTAAGAGTGATGAAACTGTAGTTATAATAAACAAGTTACAATGTAGTTTACTATAGTATTCCTCAAATATACTGTAACATTTCATTCATTTGCTGCTTAAAGATTTTCTTTAATCTTAAACTAATTCTGATATCAGTCAGATGGAAGGCAATTACAAAATGTATAAGAATTGTGAATTATGTGGGAATATTTGAGAATATTGACATGAATATGGGCAATATATATATATATATATATATATATATATATATATATATATATATATATATATATATATATACACCCATATACACACACACACACACACACACACACACACACACACACACACATATATATATATATATATATATATATATATATATATATATATATATATATATATATATATATATATATATATATGGGTCTACTGCTTTTAGTCCAATTACATTTGGTCGAAAATGATTTCAGGCTGCCCACTTCACTGAAAGCTCATTTGATTGAAAGCTCATTTAGTCGAATCCCATTTGGTTGAAAATGGAATTAAGCCCCTGCCCCACTGCAGTG
Source organism: Protopterus annectens (assembly GCF_019279795.1). NCBI lineage: Eukaryota > Metazoa > Chordata > Ceratodontiformes > Protopteridae > Protopterus > Protopterus annectens. The sequence goes on from NC_056734.1 coordinate 934,061,240, forward strand.
CAACCCTGGAGTGAGAATATAAAGTAAGAGGGGTGTGGGGGCACAGCCCCTCACATTTTGCAAATAGTTGTTACTGACGTTATATGTTTGTATGTATTTTTAATAGATACACATGTATATAATAGTGCATACATTGCAATTATGTGGGGGGGCTTCACCCCCTCCCCCAATGTGGGGGCTGTGCCACCCACACCCCCCTTACTTTATATTCTCACTGCAGGGTTGCACTGCAGTAGGGCAGGGGCTATATTCCATTTTCGACCAAATGGGATTCAACCAAATGGGTTTTCAGTGAAAGGCATTTTCGGTGTGTGTGTGTGTGTGTGTGTGTGTGTGTGTGTGTGTGTGTGTGTGTGTGTGTGTGTGTGTATATATATATATATATATATATATATATATATATATATATATATATATATATATATATATATATATATTTTGCCTGGTAATTTTAACAGATAATGCAAAGATTTATATGTCCTTAGTAACAAGGTTAGTGCATGCATGGCCACCATCTCCAAGTACAGATGGCAAACAATGGAAACAAGAGTATAGCTATTCCACTTTACTGAGATATTATGAACCAAACTGTCTTGAGTAATGTAGTTCTTACTTAGCAGCTTGGGGAAAAGCATGGGTATTGATTGACTGGGTGGTCATGAAAGAGTTGCATGCGTTGGGAGGGTCAATTCTATGCAATGGTTTTCCTACAAAAGTTCAACAGTACCTTCAGTAAATGGACTGAAAAAGGTGTTTCCAAAATGATGAGTGAAAAAAAAAAAAAGGTATGAAACAGAGAAATAAGTTCAGGGGGGCAAGCCCCCTACACCTCCTTGAAGTTATATATACCAAGTCAATGATTGCACCAAAGTGGTGAAAATAGGAAAAACACTAAAAAGTGTACTGCGGATCATACAATACATTACACTAGCTCACCGTGACAAAAATATCCTTGCACTGAATATGCATGACTGCATAACAGTAATGACTCATAGGTATGCCCTAAAAATGCATACCTTGAAGTAGCTGAACATTTAAATGTAGTACTGTATGATAAAATATTGACATCTAAAGAGTGGGAGTGTTTCATTTCTGCACTGTAACCTAGTAAAAAAAATCAATGGGCCGAATTCACAAAACCTCCGTGTAAGACTTAATATGTCTTACTCGGAGGCTGCAGTTGAACGGTATGACGTCAGCATGCCATGAATATTCATGAGGGCACGCTGACTCATCCGTAACTCTTACACAGACTGAGTAGGCAAGCAGGGGGCGTGTCCGACTGCCGAGCAGTCTAAAAGTCCACGCCCTGCAAGGTTTTAAAAAGCATAATGTCAACAGACAAGAGCGAGTTCGCTCAAATGTACTTGCACCCAACACCACACTCCCTGACACTGTAAACCCCCATCAGAGTTATAAAACGGAAAAAATTTAATTTTTTTTTTAAATCCACGATATTGATGCCTGTATTTGCGCTTGTTTGTGCGGGTGTGCCCATTGCTTAACCACAGTTAGCAATTGTGACATTGAAGAGCATATAAGAACTACTTATGCAAATTAATCCAAATAGCAGTAGCGTAATGGTAGAGTGTATGCATAAAGAGAAGGCATTCATGGTTCGAGTCCCAGCACTCCCCCTTTTATTTATGTTTTAAATCAGTAATTGAAATAATACCAGATAAATATGATTAAAATTTTATTAAAAGCAGTGACATGGCCAATGTATCAGCGAAAAAAATATATATTTTTAAAAGACCCAGATATATAATAGCCTGCCGTTAAGCAACGTTTTACTCAGCTAAACACAGGTGCCCATAGTTTAATAGCTATACCCGTCTAAACAGAGGTGCCCATAGTTTAATAGTGCTTTATTCAGCTAAACAGAGTTGCCCATAGTTTAATAGTGCTTCACCCAGCGCAATAGAGTTGCCCAATGTTTAAAAATGCTTTACCCAGTGCAATGTGTTTGCGCGGACGTGCGCGCCACGCCAACCAGGGCACTGGGGAGCAATGTAGAGCTAAGTTGCTTAAACGCAGCCACACCCGCTAGCCTGTCTAGACAGTATTAAAATAAAAGAATGACTAGATTTGAACCCAGGACCCTTTGCATCATAATCAAAGTACAGAACCACTAAGCCATGATAACATAGGGGAAACAGCCACTATTAACATACATAAACTTAGGAATGGTAGTTTAACCATTACTAAGCAGGTCTGCAGTCAGCCGAGAATCTTACAAAATGGCCAATCACAAAAAAGTGCGGGAAATGCGGCATATTTAAGCCCCACAGGCGGGAATACATGCCATAACTGATTGTAGCGCACATCTGCGGTCAGAATGTCTGGTGTTGGAGAGGGGGTGCACTTCTGAGCACAGAGATGGAGTACCGAGGAGTCCAAATACATGGTTTGGCTCCTAGTCCACCGTCATGAGGCAAGACTTCTGCAGGGCCAGTTCCAAGGGATGGAGTACAAGGCAGAGGCTTGGAACCGGTTAGCTCGTGACTTCACCAGTGCCACAGGCATTCCCTGGACTGGTGAGCAGGTCCATCACCACCATGCGTACCTGAAGAGACGAAAGGAGGACCACCAGAAACAGTGGATACAGGAGGCCCGTGGGATGCGGGATGCCCCACAACTGAGTATGTAGCCATGGAATGCAGTATGTAAGGATTTAAAATGGAGTATGTATAATGGATAGGAATGTCTCAATATTCCTTCATTTACTTTACAGCTGCAGGTGACCGTGTTACGAATCAGCAAGCCTATGAAGATAGGCTGCTAAGGCTGCACCGCCAGGCAGGTTAGTGATTATTCTGCATGTATTGTTATATAAAATATGGGAGAGAGCATGAAAGAAAGTGTTGTAGTCCAATAATACAGCCATAAAATGGACTGAATAAGTCCTCTGCATGTACTGTCAGATAAAAACGTTAGAGAGGCAGAAAAAGAGTGTAGTAACCCATTTAGAAAGGTAACAAATGTCTGGAATAATACCTCTGCAGGCACTTTCATATAAAATAATATGTGAGTGAGCCTGAAAAAAGAGTATGCTAACCTGTTAATAAAGGTATAATATGTTGTGAACATGTCTGCCATATATATCGTTAAAACAAATAAAGGAGTGAGCCTGTGGAAAAGTGTGTAATGTCATTAATAAAGGTCTAAAACCCAGACTGTGTCTGTTTCACTTAGTATGAAATGTTGTTGTACCCTTGCATTATACAAATAGTAATATGTTAGAAAGTGCTGGCAACCCAGAGTTCTGCAGTCCCATCTAAAGTGGGTGATGGAAGTGCTAGTAGCTGTGAAGTAAATATACAGTCCTCAACAGTCAGTTACTGGCTGGCATGCATAAGTAAATCTGGCACACGAGTAGCATGTGAATATGTTCCCCAGAAATGAAAGTGTGCTTCAATAAATGCAGGGTTCTGTACAATTAGAAGTGAAAATGTCATGTGAAAACATCCAGATATGTAGATAAAGAAATATAAATGCAGCCATGAAATATGTAGCAGTAACATCTGCATCCTGGACAGTTAGCATGTGAGATATAGGTCAAGTATAGATTGAACTAGACAAACCCATTGCACAACCTAATGCATGGTGGCAAGTGTAATAATACATGTAGTAATATACACCTGCAGTCACTAGGAATGTAGTGTAGAGTAAAAGTGTTTATAAGATGTTAATGGAGGTTTTTTCTACACCCTACTGTTTGTGCATAAACCATGCAATTCCGCACCTCAATGGGTATGTGTAATCTTAAATATTTGTCGGGATATATGTCCTATTGTTCCATAAATATTTGCACTCATGTTGATGCATGTGTCCTGTTCAAACACCACGTTCATGGTGGCCTGTTGCTACCAATCATCCCTGCATGTGGTTGGAATAACCAATGTTTTTCAATATATGCATGTGTTATGTTTGCTGTTCAACTGTTGGAACTGTGGTGTGTTGGGTTAATGGGAATATTACTGCGTGCTGTTACAACTAATCTGGAATGCTGTTGTTTATGTTGTAATGAAACACACCGAATCACAGAATGTATGGGAAGGTCGGTCCCAGCGGACCCACCTGTCCCTCCTCAGTTGGCGAGTGCACCTGGCACCAGTGGCTCTGGTGTCCAGCCTGGACTCCCCTCATCCATTGGTCCTGTGCCACCTTCGGGTGGAAGCACTGCAGTGGATGGGGCTCGTCCCCCCGTGCAAGCATGGGCGGAGAAGGGCCACCCATCACCCTTCGAAGGGTCCGGACTGTGGTGCGTAGGGACATCCAGCGTTCAGTGGCTGATCCCCTACACCAGCTTGAGGCGAGAGTGGCACGTCTCACGGGTGAGCCTGCCCATCCTACTCAGCCCCCAGCACAGCCACCCCCGGGGCTGTGAAGGTGCAATGGTGACTGCCCATGGGTGGGGATCTCAGTTCCACTGTTACCATCTGTGGGCTCATAGGCTTGTGATTTCCAAACAACCTTCCTGTCAGTTGTGTTCACCCACCCCATGTGTCAAATTCCACCCCTGTATGCATCTTGTATGTCTTGTCTGTTTACCTCCCCAACCTACCTCCCCAAATATACCTATTTCCCCTAACTCACTTACCACTCTCACCTGAAAAAAAAAAAAAAAAGGGGCAATCTGCACCCAAAAATTACGCCCCATACATAGCTTCCCAGTTTGCACACATGTCCATAGGACATGTACACCGATAATTCTAATTGGCAGTGCAACAAACTATGTTGTCCTCACCCCTCTCTTAGGGGTGGAAGGCCTCAAAACTCACTCCAAATTTTCAACATATGCACAGCTGTTGCTGTTAAAGAAATGGGCAGCTATGGGCATTCCCTACACCCTTCCTGCACATCCCGAGCTTGTTTTCCTACTGTCTGTCCCTCTCTGTGCCCACTTTTTTCACCACTTTCCTATCTCCCCATTTTCTTTTCTTTAAAAGAAATTAGCGTGGGGGTTAGCAGGAGTAAGCACTTTTAAGTAGTAGTTAGCGGGGGTGTGCGAGTGTGAGCTTGTGTGCTTAGCTAAGCATCACGCAAAACCACGCCAACCCACTTACAACTGCTTAAAAGTGCCTTAGTCACTCTGTATGACAAGGCCCTTGTTGCTCAGCAGCAAAATAAAAATACCCTTGTCAGTCTCAAACCTGGGACCTTGGACTCACCAGTCTGCATGAAGTACCACTAAACCACAGCAGATATACAATAACTTAGTGCTGAAAGCTATTTATCATGCATTACCATGAGTGAATGTAAAGGAAAATAGGAAAGCCATAGGAATACATTGCAATAAAGAAATATGACATGCATTACAAGGACTGAATGTAAAAGGAAAATAGGAAAGCCATAGGAATACATTGCAATAACTACTGTTGTATGCCAGTTAATTCCCTAATTCCAAAGAAAGTACATACTCCCATGTATCCAGTGTTAGCATTAGGAGGTGTGAGTAAACTTACACACTGAGAAGAGTGTACTTGAAGAAGCAACAGTCAGGTTTCAGTACAACATGCATTTCACTGGCTACAACCCAGCTTCAGATATGAGACATATACCAACCTTCTGACTTTCACATCAGTGTCCACAGCAAACAAGCATGGTCCCCACCTTGCAAAACTGAAAGGCCTATGCCTACCTAACCTATCATTTTATAGCAGTGTCCTGAAATCACAGTGAGAACTGCAATTACCACACAGCAGGCTACATGCAATTACTAAAGGTGGGCACCAATTGGTGCAGCAGCCATCACATGCACATGTGCAGATACCTACAAAGCAGCTTGTACTTGTTGTCAACACATGCAATAATATCATTGCAGCAACTGGAGAGAGAGAGAGCCAGCAAGAGAGAAAGACAGACAGAAAGACAGACAGACAAACAGTTGGACAGACCAACCCAAACAAAAACAGAGGTGGTTGGAGACACCAAACAACCAAAATAACAAATAAACAAGCAGAGGTGGTGGAAGACACCAACCTAAACAAACAAAAAAAAACATCAACAGGTACAACAGAGTGAGGTGAGAAATACAAAGGTAAGGTATGTAAACACAGATGTATTTGCTGGCATCCGAATGATGTGTCTGAAGGGTACTCTACATTCTGTGAACACTTATGTGGTAGCAGTCCCAGATTCATATGTATATGCAGATGCACAGGGCAAGGGACATACTGCAACTGTTAGTGAAGGCTGGACATATATATGTATTTGAAGGTTGCTATGTGCACATATCTATGTAGGTTGTAGTGTGTGGCATTGAAAACAGCAAGCAGTGCAGGTATATGTCATGTGGTGGTTAAATGCTGTGAGACTGAGTTACAGTCAGTGAGGTCTGCTATGACTATAATGCCTGAGGACAACGAATGCATTCTGCACAACACTGTGCAATATTATTACATAATTGTATGTCTCACAACTGTTCCATAATTGCATATATGTGCATGTATATGTATACAGCAGTGGCTGTTTACAAGTATGTATGTATGTATGTATATATATATATATATATATATATATATATATATATATATATATATATATGTATATATATATATATATATATATATATATATATGTATCTATGTGTGTATATACACACACACACACATATATATATATATATATATATATATATATATATATATATATATATATATATATGTATATACACATATATATATGTATATATATATACACACACATATATATATATATATATATATATATATATATATATATATATATATATATATGTATATATATATATATATATATATATATATGTATGTATATATATATATATATATATATATATATATATAGAGAGAGAGAGATAGATATATATGGATATCATGGATATATATATATATATATATATATATATATATATATATATATATATAGATATGTATATAGATATGTATGTATAGAGTGATATATAAATATATATGTATATAAATATTTATATATATATATATATATATATATATATATATATATATACATATATATATATATATATATATATATATATATATATAGTGAGAGAGGGAGACACAGGGTCAGACGTATTGCAACAGGTGCCTGGGTGACCAAGGCATGGACTGAACACCAGTGTTGATACTGCAGTGCCATACCCCATTCCAAAACACTTTGCCCACTAACTACCAGATAGGTGGTTGCCTGACTAACACTGAAGGTGTTAGAAGGGGAACATGGGACACAGGTGGACAGTAGCCTCCCCTTTGATATTCACAGTGCCACACTAGTCTTGGTAATCTGTCTACATGGTATGTGTAATCACAAAACAATGTGACATATGCGGAAATATAGGTCAGTGTTCCCCTGTACTCATCACGATGCCCCATGGTATAGTACCTCACATGACAACTACAGCAAGTGAAAATGCCACAGACATACCTCACAAAGGGTAATACCGTCTGAAACACATACCCTATGTAGACTGACTCACATAACCACAGCTACAGTGCGTTGTATACCGCCGCCACCCAGAGGTTACCTCTGCCACATACAGAGGTTTACCACACCCATAGCAGTCAAACAACCACCATGTCAACACCTCACAATCCCACCGGGCTACACGGACTAGGTCCCTAGTCCCTGCAACCTCACTAAACAGCACATGCTGGAGGGATAGGCTCCTATTTGGCAAATATGCTATACTCTGGAGTAAACCACCCAGCATGAACAAACAAGGCTCCTCAGTAGCAGATGTCAGACATACCCCTGATGATTGTCCGGGGATGGGTAACATGCCCTGGGAATCACCTCTGTATCCGGTTGACAGGAGGAAGTGAAATCTAATTACATGTGTCACAGGCCAGGGTAGCATATGGCTAGGCTGCTGTAGGTCCCAGGGACACATATATTACCTACTTATGACACAATGCACACAGACATGTACACAGTGCAATACCTGCTATGTGAGGTGGAATGGAGTGTGACAGTGAATGTTTGCAAGGTCTGTGATGGTGTGATAGCTAGGTGTGAGGTTGTTTCTGTTATGGTTGTTTGTGTCCTAAGTGTAGAGTCCAGAGAAAGATGTGTCAGTTATTGGGATGCAGACATAGTAGGATGGTATATGTTGTGACGTAGTTCCTTGTGTACGACTGTGGTGTCCCAACATAGGCTGAAGCAATACATGTATGCTCAGTAAGTGGTACTGCTGGTGAATCCAGCCGACATTTGAACTGTTGTACCTAAACAGCACAGTATGGTGTATGTTCACATTCCCTGGTAACACTGCCTTGTGTGTTTCCTGCAGTCTGCACAGATTACATTAAGTCAGGCATAGGTATCTGTAAGTAGGGGCACACAGTACTGTAAGGTACATAGCAAATACTCATCTGTGTTAGCATACATTTGTGTGTTGTATGAATGTCTGATGTGTGTGTAATGATGCCTGTACCATGTCCGCAGAATCACATGTGTGATGCAGGGTTTGCGTGTATACCCAGCAACATGTATACTCTGTTACAGCAGTATGCCAGCTATATTAACAACTGTGCACATATGTTAGGTAGGGGTATAGCATCAACGACTAGGGTGGGTTACTGGTTATGCTGTAACTGTACTTCACATTCATTGCAATGGATGACATATTTCTGCATGCATTAGCTTGATATGTACCCCCCTGGCAAGGCTTGCACTGGATCCCAAACAGTGAGCCGAGTACTGGTGTATACTGGTGTGTCATATGGAGTGTGGCAGGCACTGTCAGCCAGTTGTGGGCTGAGCACTGATATGTGGTATTGAATGTGTGTATCCTCTGACAGATAAACAGATGCTATATATGGCAGTTAACTGATATCTGTACTGTATAATGTTAAATGTACTACATGACTTGCTCACACATATCGCTTACTTGTCTTCCAAGCTTATGGCTCATCACAGGAACCCCTGCTACACAGCTGCAGAGGAACAAGAAATCCACACAGCCTGGTTCAGCACTATACCCTGCTATTTTCAAGGGCCAGCCAGCACCAGCAGGAGCCGCACTGCACTGTGGCAAGAACATGTTCATCGGGTAAATGACATAGGCATGCATAACTGGACATATGAGCAGGTACGCCGTCACTGCAGTGATTTAATTAGACATGTCTGGCGGTGTGCCTGATATCCACAGACAACAGCTTGCCACAGGTGGTGGGTGGCCATACACCCCCCTCACCAGAGTGGAGGAACTGCTGCTATGTGGTGGCTCCTGGCCTGCAGCAACAACAACATCCATGTGTCGTCATGGAGGCCGGAGCCACCCAGCATAGTGACATGGAGCATGCAGGTAACATGCCCTAGCTGTAGACTACTGTTACCTGTATTGTTAGATTATGCATGTGTGAGATGTGTACTGTGTTTAGCAGTTGTGCTGCCTATTGTGTGCAATACTGATCATTTGAATAGTATCTGTACATCTATGCCTGTTGTTCTGTAGTTTAGCACACTCAGTAGCAATGCCACAGTTGCAGCCACTGACAAACTGTGTCATATTCTGCGGTCCCTCTGGTGTGACAGCAGGGCAGACGTTACATGCTGGTGAGTGTGTTAACACTTTAAACTTGGTATTGAACTGTGCATGTCATAGGTGAGGTGTAGGCCATGTACACATAACACACCTACGCATAATGCATGCTGTGCATGTTTGCTGTGAGACGTGAAACATCTCAGGATTGTCAGTAGCTGCCTCATTCACATGCAATGCACAGAGCATCAGACATAAATGTGGCAATACTGTACTACACATTGGATAGGCATAGTTGACACACATGTACACAACATAACATGTTTGTCATACGCAGTACACCTCAACATGCTGCCACACATAGTGTAACCAGACACCCACTGCCAGGTCACACTCCAGTATCCCACATGTAATCCACACACCACACATACCATACCTGAGGGGTAGGGGCCTAGTATGGGACTGTGCAACACTCCTCAACACATAACACAGTCATGTTAGGCAATGCTCCCTATTGGACACCTCACACACCCTTGTGCAACGTGGCTGTGTAATTATGAACTTAGCCATGGCACTGCGGTTCAGATGCAGCATGCTAGGCGGTGGTCTAGCACACTTTACTGGCCTTGACTGACCACATGATGCATGATGATGATGGCTAATGGTACGACACCCCATACTGTTACAATGGCCATGTCCAGGATTGATATCCCATCACGATACATGCACCACTCATCCCATGTGTGCACATAGCATGCATGTGCTACACCTGTGTCCACAATTATCTGCTACAGACACAGACACTGCAATCAGACATGGAAATCCATGTGACACACAGATAACACACACAGCCATGGTATGTATACCTGTGTGTGATGGTGCACAGGACATTGCAGAGCTTATAATACTTGCACAGAAATGTGTCCTTGTACACATTGTGTTCCAGGGTGTAGGCAATCACTGTACATGTACACACATGCACCACAGCCATGTACACTGTCATTAACTATGGCTGTCTACACTCACACTGCATGGACTTGATCAACACTTATTCTGCATGCTGACGGTACGCAGTGACTGTTTGCCTTGTGATACTGTCACCCACCTTCAACCAGTATTGAGTATGATTTGGATTCCTGTTGTGTGTGTGTATCTGCTGTAGTGAGGAGTGTGCATGTGTTCCTGTGTGCATGTGTTCCTGTGTGACTGTGTACCTGTGTTCATGTGTGCATGTGCAGACCGTAACGTGTGTTTCCTGTCTTCCTCTCACAGGTGTTGAGGTAGGGCTTGGCGAAAGCAGCAGGCTTACCTGAAGCCACTGCCACGGATAGTGGTGATGATGACACATGTATTTTGGCAAAGGGAGATTTGACAGGGTCTGTCGTTGGTCCACCAATCGACAGTACACAGCGTTCAACCCCATCTATGTGCACACTCATACTGCCATTACATCCCTCACCACCAATGGCCATAGGGGAGGGACAGCATACAGTTGGCATTGACCAGGAGAGTGTGGTACCCATGGCATGTGCATCCCCTCACAGCAGCCATAGCTGTAGACCCGGAATGGTACCACATAGGCAGAGGTCCAGGGGTTCTCTGGGGAGCACCACTGGATGTATTGCCCCTGGCAGGCATGCCCTCACAGGTCTTATGATGACCACTATGTTCCGGGCTATAATGCAGGCTCAGGAACATATGGAATGGTACACCAGGCAGGGACTTAGGGTGCAGAGGGCACATAACACCGCTATCAATGACAGCATCCGTGACCTTGCCGGTGCCATCCGGACATACACCGAGGTCATTGATAGACGTTGGGGGGAGACAATAGATGCCCTCCACAACATTTCTTCCTCAAGCCAGGACCATGCAGGATGGTTGCGATGTCGACGCAGATGCATGCCAGCAACAGCAACAGCTGGCAGTGGTCACAGACAGCCCACAGCTCACAGCCGCTCCCATAGTGGCAGTACCAGCCCCAGCAATGCTGGGCTGGCCTGTCCATTGTCCGGTCCAGTAGACCACGTGCACATGGCTCTGGCCAGTCCCAGCAGGAACATGGGTCCAGTCGTCATACCACTGCCTCTGATGACAGTACCCAGTCAGGGTTGGTACCCAATACCATCCGTAGCACCCCTAATAATGCAAAAACATGCACCAAAACCCAGCGGTAGTGCGAGTTTGCAAGTTTAAAGGGATTGAAGGCCATTCATCGTACAGATGGAGAGCTGATATATATTGACCTGTGGTTTCTCGGTTCACGCAAGTGTGACAGATGACTGTTCATTATTCTGATGAAGTTTTGGATGAAACGTGGAAGCCTACTGTGTGTACGTCTGGTTCATTCCTAATAAATCGTGTGTTTTGGATTACTGCTTTGAGCTGGTTATTGCTCACTACAACTTTTGAGTACAGCAAAACTTTTAGCCCATCCTCTGACTACCGCTGGGTTTTGGTGCATGTTTTGCATTATTAGTTACGCTTGCATCTTCCATCTTCCTGTTATCCAGTAGCACCCTGTCAGGCACAGGTACTGTGTCCGTGGCGAGACAGTGATCTGTACAGCCAAGCAGGTACAGTTTGTGGCTGTCCCACAGACCACCGTGATATGGCAGCCACATGGTGGAGCTGTGTGCATGCAGACACACAAACATTAAGCAAACAACAAGGGCTCACAAATACACACACACATTACATCAACATTGGCCCATGCTGTACTGTTGTCCCACACACACACACACACACACACACACACACACACACACACACACACACACACACACACACACACACAGAGACATGTTGATTGGAAGGGACAATGTCAGGCTCTGGCAAACAACAAAACGCCCTGTGCATATGATGATACCTGTGCCACCTCCTGTCATCTGCATTATCACGGAGGGACAGGCTAACATGGTGCTGATGCATAGGGTGACACTATAGCAGTGTAGCAATAATATGAAGTTGTCAACAAGGAAGTCTAACTACATCCTTGTAGGTATATCTGAGCAGACATTATGCATCAAAGCTCTGATTGTCAATGTAGAATTGTTTACACCACTGTTAGGTGTGAGTATGTATTATCCACCCATGTGCCACTTGGATGATGTGTGATGTGTTGCCAGCATGTGTTAGCGAGTGGACAGTACGTGTGTGATTTGTGCAGTACAGATTAGCAAGTGTACATCTGTGAACATGGTGAGTGCACTGTCCGATGTACGTGCATAGTGGACACATGGGATGTGTGGCATACCCTGTCGTACACATTATTAACATCCCATTGCATCTTTCAATGGCCAGTATGCATTCTACTACAGTTATGTACTAACATGGGTAGATGTGTGTATGACATGGGTTGACACTATGCTGCGGGTGATACCGTTAATATCAGTCAATGATTTGCAGTCTGGTAGTATACACAACCTCAACAGCATGACTATAAGAAATCATTGGATGATGTCCTGACAAATGACACACAGTAGTAGGGAACCCAGTATCAATTGGATCCTTCCGGTGCTACACTATAACACTAACCAGTGGTGATGACCGCCTCCTATTACTGTGACCACACCTGTGTGTCATATAACCCCCTTTGGTACATGCAGACACACTAGGGATGTGTCCATCCAAATCTGGGAATGCATGGAATGGCCTACAATGCATTCCCTGGATGGGACACATATCCTACACAAGGGTATCATACAGACAGATACCTGTTGTGTGATACATGCTGTATAGCAGTAAGTCGACTATGGCAAAGTCATCCTCATGTACTATACATACTATCCCATCAGTGCCACACTGGTGGTAGCCCTCAACATGTATGTCAGGTACCATTGTGTACATACAGACCCATGTTATGTCATGTGTCCCTTGGTATCCACATATCCATAGGTATTGTGGAGTCCCAAGGTGTATCACAGACATTAGAGGCCTGAATGCATATCCACAAGGCAGTCGTACACCTATAAAGACTGTCCATTCTTGGCAGACTTTGTTGTGTAGGACCATGTCTGACGTGATACCCCAGGCATATACCCTCACTCACACTACTCTTAAGTAACTGTCACGGGTGTGTGTGCCACAGATGACTGTGGCCACAGAACATGACAGTGGACGGCCATGTCACATACATACATATGTGACCTACGATCTGAGTAGCAGCGGCACAACCAGTCAATGGAAACAAATGTATTCATGTAGTATGCAGGCTTCACACCTATGTACTGATTGAGAGGACATGTACACATATATATTTGCCAATGAGATACCTGATGTCTGCAATGCACTTACTGTTGTCATCCCATAGTAAAAGCAAAATCCACACTGTGTTGACCAACAGTCAGCATTTGCAGGATTCAAACCCCTACCTAACTATGTTATGATACTAGGGAGACACACATTAACATGGCGTGCTATTTACTTTACTGGCTGGTTTCCCTTCTCCTGCTGTATTTGTAGGATGGTGACATCATCAAACTTTCCAAAGAGGAATGTACCTCTTTTAGTGTGTTTTCACAGTCTCCAAAAAGGGTACTCCTTTCAAAGACAATTGCACACATACACACTCATTGTTTGCAGGATTCAAACCCCTACCTATTTTATGATACTAGAGAGAGAGACGCACTAACACGGCGTGCTATTTACTTTACTGGCTGGTTTTCCTTCTCCTGCTGTATTTGTAGGATGGTGACATCATCAAACTTTCCAAAGTGGAATGTACCTCTTTTAGTGTATTTTCACAGTCTCCAAAAAGGGCACTCCTTTCAAGGACAATTGCACACACTCACTGTTTATAGGATTCAAACCCCTACCTAACTATGTTATGATACTAGAGAGAGATGTATTAACATGACGTGCTATTTGCTTTACCAGCTGGTTTCCCTTCTCCTACAGTATTTGTCGGATGGTGACATCATCAGACTTTCCAAGGAGGAATGTACCTCTTTTAGTGTGTTTTCACAGTCTCCAAAAAGGACACTCTTTTCAAAGGCAGTTGCACACATAAACACAGACCCCCCCCCATGCACACTCACTGTTTGCATGATTCAAACCCCTACCTAACTATGTTATGATATTAGAGAGTGACGCATTAACATGGCACGCTATTTGCTTTATTGGCTGGTTTCCCTTCTCCTGCTGTATTTGTAGGATGGTGACATCATCAGTCTTTCCAAAGAGGAATGTACCTCTTTTATTGTGTTTTCACAGTCTCCAAAAAGGACACTCCTTTCAAAGACAATTGCACACATACACACAACCCCCACCCCACACACACACACACTGTTTGTAGGATTCAAACCCCTACCTAACTATGTTATGATACTTGAGAGTGACGCATTAACACTGTGTGCTATTTGTTTGAGTGGCTGGTTTCTTTTCTCCTGCTGTATTTGTAGGATGGTGACATCATCAAACTTTACAAAGAGGAATGTACCTCTTTTAGTGTGTTTTCACAGTCTCCAAAAAGGGCACTCCTTTCAAAGACAATTGTACACATACACACTCACTGTTTGCAGGATTCAAACCCCTACCTAACTATGTTATGATATTAGCGCAAGACGCACTAACACGGCACGCTATTTGATTTACTGGCTGGCTTCCCTTCTCCTGCAGTATTTGTAGGATGGTGACATCATCAGACTTTCCAAAGAGGAATGTACCTCCTTTACTGAGTTTTCCCAGTCTCCAAAAAGGAACACCTCTCAAAATAAACTGCACACATACACACACTTTGCAGGATTCAAACCCCTCCCTAACTATGTTATGATATTGGAAAGAGACGCATTAACATGGCACGCTATTTGTTTTACTGGCTGGTTTCCCTTCTCCTGCTGTATTTATAGGATGGTGACATCATCAGACTGGACATGGTGATGTGTGTACACTTTGTTTTATGCCATTCCAGGAATGGTCCATGTGGGTCAGCAGGTGTCAACAGCTTGAACATGACCTCAGTATCCTTACCTTGTGTGATCTATCTGTGGACACATTGACATTCCGTCATATGTCAACACATATTTATGCACAGCTTCTTGGCTTTGTGGATACTACATGTGTCTGGGATGTTGATAAAGGGCTATTCAAAGTCTGTGTGACACATGTGTAGATGTGTTCATTGATGTATGTCCTGGGTGGCTGCCTTGCAAACAGTGTAGCATGTTTGGGAACCATGATCCGCACATGAACATACCACAGTTGGTAGGGTTGTGTGTGTCTCAGCTTCCAATAGCTCTGTTTATGACTGCAACCATGATGGACTCCATGACCTTGCACATCAGACCTCATAGGCATACTGGACATGACTTCCCATGGTGTGTTGTGCACCAACACTTGTGGGGAGTGCCATATGTAGCTGTGACACATTCAACGGTTCCACATCCTGTGTAGGGGGCGGCTCAGCTGACTGTTCAGGTGCATGATCTGTTTGTTCTGTAGTTTGTGCATGACACATATTGGGAATCAATATATTCCACCTGCTGCCATGCTTTTGGCAGTGGGGTAGCTGCTCATCCATTCTACATGTGATATCTCCTGGTATGATGATGTGGACTGTTGTCAGTGGGGGATGGGTATGTACATATGGGCCTGTCTGTCATGATGTTGGCACTGACACTCAGGTACAGTTGGCCCTGACTCAGGACATATATGTGTGTACATTGATATTTATGACATAGCTGAAGGAGGTGTCATGATTCAGTCTGGACTCCTTCTCAGCTCCTCTTTACAAAACACTAACGAACATGAGCACTAATCCCTGTTATACTCTTTTACATGCTTAATGCCCTACTGATCCTTTGGGATCAGGCTACAGAGTATGTCATGATAATATCCTGGCATGTCCAGGGGTCGGTTTTGTGTGTACTCTTCAGTCCAGCTGGTGGATATTGTGATATTGACACAATGTCACATCTGCCTCATGTACACAGACAACCCTCTCCTCCTGACAAACTCAGATATATGTGTGAGATGCACCTATATAGACATACAGGGAGCTGAACTCTCTTGTCCCTTGACTGACACAGTCTATCAGGTGGTGAAGGTAACCACACACACCACATATCAGTCTCACATATCCTCTAGCAACAGCACTCAAACCACATTAGCACACATTGACATACTCGGATGCTGTAAATGTACTCTACCTAAGCAGCAGAGACCTCCAAAGCAGACACACACACACCTGCTACCCCACTATAATACCCACATATCACTGAGTTCACAATGTCAATGTGCCACACAGTCACTGCCCTTTGAGCTAAACAACACACCTAATACACTTGTAATAGGCGACACTTATGTTCAGACACACTGACGTACCACTCACCAGCCCTGACAAGGGAATAGTCACTTTGGGCTGTCTGTTGGGTGCCCGGATCTGCCGCATAACACAGGCAGTCAGGTCACTCCAAAGCAAGTACATGACTGGCACCATCATTGTCCATGCTGGTGTGTGTAACCTCAGATGTTACTCCCTGTGCCACATGACATGATACATGGAGGTACACTTTGATCATGTAGCCCAGGCCAGTATGACCCTGACCTTGTCTAGCATCTTACACCCACCAATTATGATGTCACAGTATACGGACACACATATCACATTTAACAGTTGGCTAACACATTTGTTTCATTCATAGGGGATACAGTGTCTGTTAGCATATGGTGACATGCTCAACATGCCACGTAGCTTCACTATGGACAGCTTGCACCTGCCACCCTTGGACTTTGGTATGCTGGCTAAGGCTCTTGCTACCACCAGAGTGCCTTTTTTAAGCAGGGCTCAGAAGACAAACCCACCTCCATAGACATTACAGGTTAAATGAAACTAAGGGTAATGCTGCTCAACAACAGTTGTGTTAGCCTCATATTGTGGCCACTCAGGACTCTCCTCAGTATGGAGGAGAGCAATATCTGTGCACTGACAGACACCTGGTTCAGGCTCGCTTATGCACACCAGCACTACCAGGTTATGTTTCATACCATGCTGTCTGACAACAAGACTTGGAACAGACAACACAACTAGGGGAGTATCCATATACATCACAGATACACACACCTCCAGGTTAGTAGCACTGCACAAAGCATCACAGACCATACATATACAACTACCATTGTGCAATACTGCCTTTCAGTTTGTTGCCTGCTACAGAACACACTCCCAAACTCAGGAACCACACTCGGCTTTTGTGGGAACTATGGAGAATATGAAGGTCTCCACAGACACCATTATATTGTGTGACTTCATATACACACATCTTGACTGGGGATACTACTCAAGCCCCAACAACCTCACCCAACAGTCACTACAATTTGTGGACTCATATGCTTTGGCAGAACCAGTCAGCACAGCCACAAGGGGGAATACATATTGGACCTGCTCATCACCAACATGGGGACTCTATGTTCCACACCAGCGATATACCCCTCATTGGTAAGGTCAGAACATACATGTATCTCACAGGACATACATATACCCTCCACACACCCATCCTGGGTAATCTTGGTGAACTTCTCATGAGCCAACATCTCACTTCACTGAAGCAAGGTGGTATCCTTCAGAGATCCTGAGACAGTGGCATATATGGCTCACACTGCTGCATCCTTTACATACACATTCTATGGACACCTAGTGGACTGCATGGATTTTGCTATCCCAAATAATAAAAAGACCCACTACTACAATGGCAGGGGACCTGTCTGGTAGACCTCAGCCATTAATAAACTGTACAATGTCAGGAGGACGCTACTACATGATAGAGCACAATCCCAGACTGGGAAGGCATCTGTGATCTGTACTAGCAGACAGCTACAATCACTCATGGACTTTTCTAAGGGCCGCTTCTACCAGACAATTGCATCTGACACGTAGAACTATCACACGGCCTTCTTCAGTTATGTCAGGAACCTGGGTGGACACTCACTGATATGCTGTGAGTTACTGCATACTGACTAAACCTACCCTGAACCCACTGGCATTGCCTACATCCTGGCAAACAGGTTCAGTGCAGATGTCTCCCACCCATCCCCCCTAAGGAGCAACTATCCATCCCAACAGAGCATAACCTCCCTGACATCATGCAGTAACAGGTGAGTGCTGCCCTCCCCACAGCGTACATCACAGTATCAATGTGACCAGATGGTGTCCCAGCCTGCATCATACACGAGCATCATGACAAACGCAACCCTCACATTACATCACTGTTCAATATTGGAGTTACCACAGGATATGTACCCAAGGAATGGCATACTGTGACTGTGGTCCCGCTCCACAGAGTTGGTGCCACAACGGACCACAGACAATATTGCCCTATAAGCCTATGTAGCCTGTTCTGCAAAGCTATGGAGCATATTGTCATAGGACTCCTACATATAGACATCGGGAACCTACAGACACTGTGTCCTACTCATTTCAACATTGTTGTGAGCAGATCTTGCCTCTTGAATCTGTAGGTATTCTTTAAATGGTTAATAGGTCCATCGACATAGGGACGGCTATCCACACAGCCTACCTGAACCTTGCAAAACCATTCAACACAATAACCCACTGGGCCATTATGCATAGGCTCACCAGCGTCAATTTGGACACATATCTCACACAATGGATTGATACCTAGATCAGGGATAGCACCCACATGGTCAGGATTGCAGGTGCCATGTCTGACTATACACCAGTTACAGATGGCATCCCACACAGCGTGGTCCTGGGATCTCTCTTGTTCAGTATATATTTGTCTTACATACAGGCTATCACAAGGGGAATATGGCTGAACATGTTTGCACTTGACTGCAAACCGGGTGCCATGATCAACTCTCCAGATGCCACATGCATACTCAATCAGGGTCTCACAGAGATGGATGACTGGTGCCTGAGCCATGGCCTACAGCTAAATGCCATTAGTTGCATAGTTATCCTCTTTGGGAGTAACACCATGCCCACACATTACCACATAGGTAGTACTCCATTACATACGGTAGGAGTTGTTAGGGGTTTGGGGACATCACTTGTTCGTACTGTCGCCTTTAACATTCACGTTGCCAAAGTGATTGGACACACCTTCTATGTGTGCCACCTTATCCCATATGGTTTCACATCTAGATCGAGTGAGGTCATTGTGCCCCTATACTCATCACATCCATGCTTGGTTACAATGCCACATTTGGGGTGTACCTTACCTGACACCTGCAGCAACTGTTTTGGCCATGGACGGTCCTCACTAAGCAGATCTAGGGACTCACACAGATGCCCTGCATAGTTCAGATGCAGTAACTCCAGCTCTACTCAGTCGCTTACCACCTACTCAGATATGATGTGTGCCTGTTGTTTACAGCTATACCCAAACCAGAATTACTGGACATGCTCCACCTCAGGATATCCAACTCCCTTGGAGCTACACACTGCAGGGACGTATACCTCAGCACAGATGTTAATAGGACATTGTGGAGGGACAGATTCTTATCCCAGAGGCTCCACTCACTACAGAATGTAATCCCAGTTTCACATAGGCAGAGCCACCCACTGACCACCTACAGGAGACATCTTGAGGACTGTATGGGTGAGTGTATATTTACCCCTGGGATATCTTCTGTGTCCCTGCTAGACAGAGGCACACTAACATAAACGTACATGGGCTATCTTGTGTGACCTACTATTCACACACACACAGTGTAGTAATCTGACAGGGTTGCAAATGCCAAACACACTCTGGCTAGGCTTGTACATGTCCTAGGACAAATAGCCTAGTATCGACCTCTGAACCTATGCTAATGTTCAAGATGCACAATGTTTATTGCTGATACTGTTTGCAGGTCTTTATCATCTTTGCTTTACCAGTTTCCATGAAGAACTTCAGTATCTGCAGAACATATTTGATTATGACAGGGTTCCACTATATTATAGATGTGTCTGTTGTCATATAACTGTTTGCACAGGGCAGATTGCTGTATAGTGACAGGTTCCTGGGTTAACACATGCAACTGCCAGATATGCGTAGCCAACTGCTGTACTCAGACATGGCCTAAGTGTGTAAGCATGCCCAGTTCTGACATTCCATGTTTTGTTGCCTGACATTTGTCTCATTTATTCAAGTGTGTGAGCATGCCCAGTGTAACCCTTCAGTATGTTGCTATCTAAGGTCCACTACATTTGCTGATGTGTGCGAACATGACCAATATTAACATTTATACTGTGTGTGTTGGAAGTCAGGTTCTGTTCTCACTGCAGGACTCACCTTTGTGTCATAACTCAACAAGGATTATGCTGTGCCTGCAGGGTTTCCATGGAATACTTTGCATAGACTTATCAACATTCCATCATACAGGTGGACCACTGCAATGCTGTCATGGTTTAGTGGTTCAGTACTTTGGCTCTAGTGCACAGTATCCTGGGTTCGAGGCCCATCCCTGCTTTATATTTTCATACTGAGCAGACCAGACTGCTTAAGGGCCTGTTAAGCAAATATGAGCATGTTGGCTTTTGTTCAGCTATGCCCTACTTAGACCAGGCTTGTCCGACATTGCTCAGTATTCACCAACATTGCTGGACGTTGACCAATATTACTGAACATTGACCACAGTTGTGCTAGTTGGTGTGTGCGATTTTGTTTGCATATACTACATGGTGTTAATTGCTGTTTAGCACTGCTTTATATTGCTTAACACATGGCATTCATGCCTTAGGTGGTGCTGCAGGGCTGCCTATTTCGGATGCACATACTACACTCCCTGCACATGTTTGGAAGCAGGTAGTATCAACTTAGGCATCCCTTTTACTTTATGTGCGAGTCAGAGAGGGGTATCATTTCCAGAGTTCCTACTGAGCCAGTGTATGTGCTATGCATTGCCTCTTTGCCAAGGCCAAAGCATACTGGGCATGCCTCCTTCTGCCTACTGGGGCAGGCTCAGGTTGTTCCTCCTCCGAGTCACGCTCTGCCTGTGATGGCGTTGGCAATGGTGGGGGGCTGTTTGGCCCAGGCCTATGCAGGTCCTGCTGCAGCTGTTTTCGCAGGATCATATTATGTAGCATAGCCTGTACCATGACAATTTAGGTACATGTAGTTGGTGAGTACTGCAAGGCTCCACCAGATGTGTCCAGGCATCGGAACCGTGACTTGAGCGGCCCAAACACATGCTCTATTACATTACGTGTTTGCGCATGTGCCTCATTATGGCATTCCTGTTCAGGTGTGTGTGCATTTCTGATGGGTGTCATCAGCCACGGCTCCAGTGCATAGCCAGCATCCCCCACTAGGTGACCATGTGGGATGTCCCCATTGGCAAATGTCTGGTACAGCTGCATCAGATGCCAGATATGGGAATCATGGTAACTTCCAGGTCAGCCTGCACACACATTCAGTATTATGCCCTGGGCATCACACACACGACCTGGCAGTTGATGGAGGAAGCCCTTGTGGTTGATGTAGACCCTACCCCACTCGCCGTCTGGTGCTTTGATGCATATGTGCGTGCAGTCTATTGCACCCACTACCTCAGGGTATTCCGCTATTTGCTGGAAGAGACGCATATTGCTGGCCAGTACCTCACAGGAATTGGGGAAATATACATGATCACCGACATGTGCTGACATGGCATCCAGGAACTGGTGTAGTACCCTGGATGCTGATGCCTGTGATATCCCCATCATATTACCAGTTGGTCTCTGGAAGGTACCTGTTGCTAATATTCTTAGGCCAACACATACCTTGGTTTCCACTGGGATGGGTTCCCCTCTGTTGGTTCTGTGTGTGAGGCGTGGCCTGCACAGCTCAACAATTTGCTGCACGAGGTCTCTGTCCACTCTATAGCACTCCACTATCTCCAGCTCATGTAGCCCCTGGTAGGTTACCCTAGGCCTGTACACTCTTCTTCGTCTCCTCACTGTGGGTTGTCCAGCAGCATTTCCATTGTCACCACCCTCAGCATGTTGCATATGTCGTCTTATAACAGCAATGACAGCCCCTAACATTTCTTTGTCTCAGTAAAGCTTTTTCAGTTTTCACTTCTATTAGTTTACTGCAGTGTCTCTTGTGAGAAACATAATGGACTGTTGTTTGCAGAGTTTTAAGTGCTAGGCTGGGCTGGGCTAGTGTACTACCTGTGCAATTGCCTGATTCTGATTGTTTTCACCTGCTAGCTTTGCTAGTACTCCCTGGTAGCTTCCTACTATTTCTTGTGCTTCCTTTTTCCTTTCTGTTTCCTCAGGGGGAGCACCGCGCAAACAAGTGCACAGCTGCTTACATGCATGCACACATGCTTACACAGACTAAAACTTGCTTATTCGGGTTAAAATGCATGCTCACCAGCGCAAACGCGCTTACAACTCTTTAAACAGCCTTATACATGCTTACTCCGGCTTAAATGCATGCATTCACGCTTACACGGGCGCACTCTGTCTTACTCGGGTTTACAGGTGCGCACACGCACGCATGCACGCTCAGCAAGAAACTTTGGTGTTATCCATGGTATACACCTTCCATTTCTTGGCTTTCCCTAGCCTACCTGTTGACACACCTCTTTCCATGATGTCTAAATGACAGCGAACACATGCCACTCTGCTCCAATGAGCTTCACTTCTTTCATACATACCCCCCCTCATGATGTCACCTATCTTCTACTCTGTTACTCCCCATATCCTACTCCTACACTCCACTGATTGTGCTCATTTGTTATGTAGACTAGCGATTCATTATCCTAACGCTCATTTACATATGATTGCCTACTAATGCTTGGTTACATGTCTTAGACTGAGCTTCCCCCCTTAGCAACCTCTACTCGGTGGCCATCTTGTCTTCAGCCTGCCATTCCCTTGCATTGTACATTACCACTTTCAATAAAATCCACATTTGTGGGTTTTAATTTGTAGTATTCTGGTTTTTAGAGTGCAGCCCGTTTGCATGGTGCTGCGCTATGCTTAAACATCGGAAATTGGCGGAAAAAATTTATTATTTTTATTTTAATTTTGCATCAGGGAACATTTCCAATGGCCGTATATTTGGCTATTGGCATGCTTCTTGCACTGGATGCAACTTTATTTGGAGCTGTCACGGCTCCGTTTTGCTATTTGCAGAATGGTACTCAGTTGTCAACTGAGTACATTTCTGCAAATAACATTGCTCTTACTCAGACAGGTTTGGGTTTCCTGAATCGCAAATCTACCTCATTTGCATGCCTTTCACCTGCAATTGAGGTGATTTGCATGTCCCAGCCCTGTCCGTGTAAGAGCCGTTTTAAGAGTTATCTTACACGCCCCTACGGGCTGTTCCTGGATCGCTCGTCGGACATGATAGCTGCATGGATTCTTACTCTACTCTTAGACTCCGTGCAAGCCATCGTGAATCCGACCCAGTGTGTCACTTAGTGGTATGTCCAGTGCATAGCTGCTATCAGTTAGCTGTTAGTTGATATCATCCATCTCTGCCTACATCCACCATACTGTAAACTCAACTTTAACCTATCTAAGTATTTTGTATAGGGTAGTTTCTACTTTACTCTTCTACATCTTAGTAGGTTTGGCTATTTTATGCTGGCTGTGCCACTATGGCTTCGATACCCTGTGTTTGAGAAGCAACCTGGGATGGGAAGTCATTGACTGAAATAGGGGAGATGGAGTTGACCAAGGATAGGAGTAAACAGCCTCTTCCACTGAAATGCTAATACCCAGTGGGGTTTACAATGTTACACCAAGTCAGTCTAAAGGGGAGGAATAACATGCAACAAACAGTGCTTCTGAGTACTATAGCCATGGATGATACATCTTTTGAAATGCACATATCTCTTTTGTCAGGGATGTGGAAAATCCCAATTTCCAGGACACTGTTGAGTAATGGGAGTTAGGATTAGGGAAACAACCATGTACCACTGACATGGGTTGATGCACCAGCTATGTCACCTCTAACTTAACATTTCTTGACACTGAGATTATTGTACATTACAAAAGAATGACAAAAGCTGACTAGTGAAGAGGATAAATCTAGAATTTGGTAATCATTACTGATAAGCAGTTCTGGTATTGCTTTGTTCAGTATCAGAAGTATAGATTAGACTTTCACAGTCATCTTCCAGAGCTGTACATAATTAATGTCAAGCTCTGCAACATAGCCATACTAGGCAGTGGATTATTCCATGAGCAATAAATTGTAATGAAAACTCATTGATGGCATGGCCATGTTACAGAAGAATGCATATGTAAGTCAAATTTAGAAATTCTGCCCACATGAAAGAAAATCAGTTAGCAGCAACACTACATTTCAAATGAATAGCACTGCAGTAGCTGCCATGCCTGGGTATTTATTTATTTATTTATTTATTTATTTTATTTTCTCTTTATTGACTGGGTTGTTCCCTCTAGACAATATCCTCTGTTAGGGGAACCCAAGGAGGTATTCATATAGACTAGGCAAATCTGAGCAGGACTGTAGGGCACTTCCCCAAATCTTTTTGAGTTAAGTGTCATGAACTTTTATACCCACCTGGGCTACCACCATCTCAGGCAGATGAGACATTTAACAAAGTAGTGTCTAACACTTATGGATTTGTCTTTCTTCCTGATATACAGCATTCTCAAACTTGTTATATGCAAGTAAGGGAAATATGGATCTATAGTCTCAAATATTATATCCTCAAAGTTTACAAATTCCTTGTTAAGTCCCTCCATTTGTTCCTAGTTTCTTAATTCAGTTTTAGAAGTTCCTTTAATCTTTTTTGAAACTGCACAATATTTTATTTTATGTATATTTCTCCATGTACTCATCCACACAGTGGCATAAATACTATTGAAGATGTGTGATTTAACCTGGACACCCAGAACTCCCCTCTACTCTGCTTTGGGTAATGTTCATGCTTCTGTTCATTCTCTTACAGTCCTATTCACTTAGCTCAACACCTCATGGTCTAAGATCTCAATCATTTCCTACTCCCTCTCTACCCTGGAGCTCGGACTCTCCAAGTCTGTTCCTGGGAGATTCAGATCCCCAATGAGTATTGCCTTCTTACTTCAACCCCACCTCTTTATTCTGCCCTCCATCTTGAATAATTCACTCTTGTTCAGTCTGGGGGGTGATGAAATGCATTAGTTCAGTGACTCTCCCTAATATCTCCTCAACCTCAACAGCCAAAGCACTAAAACTAGTTTTTGACCATGGCTGCACCCACACCACATTCCTGGTTTGTTGTTCTTTCTCCTCCTCTCTGACCTCACAGCTGAGGCCAGCTATTCATATTCAGCCTTCTTGCATTGTTCTTCAGCCCCATTTCCTTTTCACTTGTATACAAAGCCAGTCCCTTTGCAAACACTACTGTCCTCCAATGGCTAAACTGGAATACAGTTTTTGGTTATTTCAGTGCCATCAGTTAATATAAAAAGTATACAAATTATAGAGTTTCAATTATTTTGACTCTTGTCCTTTCAGAGCAAACATGGCACCCATGTAACTAGTAAACAGAGACACCCTGCAAATGCTTAACCATTTATGTCTAAACTTACACTTATCATTTGAAATATCCCTAGGGTATCAACACTTATCAGACAGATTTGTCAAGCATGGCTAAGCTTAATGACCAATGGAGTTGTTAGCTTAGTAATCACTTATGAATTTATGAACATTATAAATAACTAGCATGGTATCTTCAGGTTCAGGTACATAATAGTGAATGTTTATAAACTGTGTAATATACTGGTTTTGTACTATGCTTTGTAATAATTGACTACACTTTATTCAACATTACATGAATTCTTTTAGTTCCACTGATTATAATGCCTTGTGAAGGGGGGTGGTATATTTTGGAGAAATTCACTCTCAGCAAATGCTTTTAGTCCAAGTGCTCTTTGCCAAAAGCACTAGCAAACTGTACTCCTTATAGTCTGTGTTTGTTGCATTTTAAACTTTTCAATTTTTCTGAATTAGCATGTGTGTTTAAAGAAGGTTATTGATACTTTTGATTTTGCTGTGTCTTTTTATGTCTTCTTCATGGCTAACATAAAAAGGATGTAGCCTTGGGGTCAACCACATGTCATAACGTATTGATCTCCCCAACCAGCTAAGAGCTGCATCATTTAAGCACAAACATCTTCAGATTGATCACTGATGCAAAAATTATGTCATTAATGACAAAGATCATTCACAGCAAGTCATCTTTAAATACCTTTGAATGGCCCTTGTGGAATGTCAAAACAAGCAATTGTCACGTTTTGCATCTCTCATTATAGTCAGTTACATCTGAGATAAATCTTTCCTTGGGGGAGGGGCATTCACAGATTTATCTCTTTGATAGTACTGCTCAAATTAGTGAACACCACTCATAGGTTCATAGGTAAGTACTAGGCTATCGGCCCTAGAGCCTAAATAAGCCTAGCCAAAAAAGGTTCCCTGGCATTCGCCACCCAAGAAAATTCTTTTCCCATGCCCCCATTGAGCAGAGCTACAGAAGTGATCCCCGGGGTGAATTTCCTGTTTCCCATCCAATTGTCAAGATTGTTCTTAAAGAGGGCTAATGAGGAGCTTTGCTTGACATGAATGAGTAGTCTGTTCCAGAGCATGAGAAGTCTCTGGGACAGGAATCTATCCCTCCAACATGTTCTGTTTATTGTGGTGACAAGGTTTAGATCCCTGGAGCATGTAGCTCAGAGGGATTGGGATTTCTTTGGGTGTAGCATGTCCATCAGATGTGGGTTAGACAAGGCTTTGTATGTTAGGCAGAGGTTACCTCTGAGTAGGCGATATTTGACGGAGTAGAGCTGGAGTTTTTTGAGACAGTCTGCGTATGGCATCTGTTTGAGGTCGATAATCCATTTAGTGAGGTATTTCTGTGGCCTTTCTAGTTGTAGATGTCTAGCGAGGTACATGCCAAATGGGGTGTTTTACTCTATAATGGGTCTGATGAGAGATGAGTAGAGAGGAACGATGACCTCTCTTTTTCTGGAGGGGAGCCCCTTTGTGATGTGGTGTGCCACGTAGAAGGATTTCCTGACCACTGTGGCAACGTGATTATCAAAGGAGAGACTACTGTCCACCTGTGTCCCAAGGTTTCTTATCATACTTTTGGTGTTCAGTAGGCTACTGCCTATGTGGTAGTTCATGGGTATGGTGTTTTTCCAAGGGAGATGACAATACACTTCTTGGCATTGAGCTTGAGGCCATGACTTTGACACCAAACATCAGTCTCAGTGAGGCCTCTTTGTAGAATGTCCACATCCTTAGGCGATTCTATTATGGCTCCTAGTTTGCAGTCATCTGCAAACTTCATTAGCCAGAGACCAGCTGTATTAGCCTGGACTTTTGAGAAGTAGATACCGAACAGGAGAGGACCCAGGACCGAACCCTGTGGTACTCCACTTGTCATTGGTCTGAAGTTGGATTTGGAGTCAGCTACTTTCACTGTGTGGGTTCTGTCAGTGAGCCAGTTGGCCACCCATCTTGTGACATAGGGATTTATGCCCAGTCCAGTGAGTTTATCTATAATACCAGAGTGGGAGATGGTGTCGAAAGCCTTGGAGAGGTCAAGATAGGCTGTGTGCACCACCTTACCCTCGTCTACGGCTCTGGTGACTGCTTCAAAGAAGTCAGTCAGGTTTAGGAGGCATGATCTACCTTTTACAAACACAAACTGAGTGGGGTCCAGAGTTTAGATGTTACCTATGTCTTTGTTTATAAGCTCCAGGATGATGCGTTCCATGACCTTGCAGACCAGACTCGTCAGGCTAATGGGGCGGTAGTTCCTGGGGTCCATGGTGGCACCCCCTTTGTGGAGTGGGATAACTCACTGTGCACCATTCCGTAGACATAAAGCCTGAAGTGAGGTGAAGTTGAACATGGTACTTAGGTGGGGTGCCAGTTCTTTCTGTAATTCATGCAGAACGCAGCCTGGAATGTTGTCTGGTCCCATGGATGCTGTGTTCTTGGCTTTGGAGAGTGCAGTCTTTACATGTGCATCCATGAATACAGGGGCTTTGCAATCTTCTGGTATGGAGATGGGCCCTTTGGAGGATGGGGGGGGGGGTAAAGTTTGCGCTGAACCTGTCTGCCAGGATGTTGGCAATATCAGTTGGTTCTGTAAATCTAGTGCCATTGTGCTGTAACTCAAAGCAGATCTGAGAGTTGTCATTGAGATTCTTGACATAGCTGTAGAATGCTTTGTGGTTGTTTTTAGAATCAGTGGCAATTTTATTTTCATAATTAGCTTTGGAGAATTTTATGAGGGATCTAAACTTCTTACTGAGGCTGACCAGGGAGTTCCTGCAATCATGAGATTTTACTTTTTTTTGCAACAGTTTCTTCCTTCTGTTGTAGAGTTTGTTTATGGCAGAGGACCACCAGATTGGCTTCCTTTTTTGGAGGATAGCATCTTGGTTCTGTTGGGGATGGCACGGTCCATGCACTTGTGTATGTGCTTATACATTGCATTTGTATAGGATTCAGCAGTCATGCTTCTATTTTCCATCTGTATGGGTGTTGTGAAGTTAGCCACTTGTGTCTTAAGAAGCATGAAGTTGGCTTTGGAGAAGTTTTTAATGGTGGTTTCCTTAATGGGGGGTGGGGGCAGGATATGGATGTCTAGGGTGATTAGCTTGTGGTTGGATCTGACCAGCAAGGAGTTCACCTCTGGCTGTTACCCATATTGGTAATGACCAGGTCCAGGATATTGCTGTCCCTAGTGGGGGTATGGACAAGCTGATCCAGGGCAATAGAATTTATGAATTCCAGAAAACGCTGAGCAAATGAGTTAGTACAGGAGAAGTTTTCCCAGTTGATAGTGGGGTAGTTGAAATCTTCCATTATTAGGGTATTGGGCTGTACCTTAATATTATCCAGTATATCGAGAAATGTGGAGTGGGCATCCTGGGGCATGGCGAGGGATCTGTAACAAGCTACAATCTGGATTGCAGTCTTGCCCAGTGTTAATTGTACTTGGATAATTTCAGATGCATTATGTTAAGCAACTTTTCTGGAGGTGTGGATATCCTTTATGAGTATGGACACGCCTCCTCCTTTAGTGTTTCAGTCCAGGTTAGGTGGCTGAAAGGTGTGGTAAGAATTGTAGCCTGGTAATGCAGGGGTGCTCTCTGGAGCCTAGAACCAGGTCTCTTTCACTGCACAGATGTCAATGTTCTCCATATTATGGAGTGCCTCGAGTGAGTGCATTTTGAGGTTTAGACTTTTAGCATTGAGTAGCATTACCCTTAGATTTAGCTTGTTTGTATTTACTATGGTGGTGTGTTTGACATTTGAGCCTTGCCTAAAAAAGGCACTGTAGGGGTTGCAAGAGCCTTAGCCAGTATCCAGAATCCCAGAGGTGACAGGTGCAGGCTATCACTGGTAAAGCATCGTGGTCTGTCAATCATGTTGTCCCAGGCAGACAGACACTGGATCCCCTTAGAATGACACCAGAAGCTTAGCCAGTAGTTGAAGTCAATCATTTTGTCCTTGTACTGTGGTATCATTCTGGGCGATGGCAGGATGCTACTCAGGGCTAGGGTCATACCTGCCTGGGCTACATGGTTCGAGAACCCCTCCATGTCTCTTTTCATGTAGTCCAGGGAGATACTTCTCAGGTCATTCACTCCAACATGGCATCCTGTTAATAGGTAGTTGTTTTATTTTTTGAAACCAAAAATAGATCATTTTCATCCACAAACTTACAAACAAAAATTGCTAAATTAAAGTAAAAATAAAACATAGCAGTGGCATACCAGTTTCATAGCTAGACACTGTCAACATTTTATTTTAGTGTGTAAGTGAACTACACCACTTGTACCATTTTATAAGCCCCGAACAAGTTATAAGAAGAAAAACAAATAATTTCATCATGTTATAATGGTTTTCAAGTACAGTTTACAAATAAAAATAAGCAAAAATGAAAATGAGCAAACCAATTAAAATATTTCGTAAAGCATCAAATATGAACCATGTAAAATGACAATTAAAGTACAGAGCAGTACTATAAAAATATGTATGGGAGATACCTCCAGACATGATTTACACTACATAGGACTGGTAGATGAGAGATAAGCAATTAGATCACATAAACACAAAGTAATTATTTGGGAGCAGTTTATAGTGGTACAGTATACAACTGGGTAGTCTTTACTGATTTGTCATACTACAGCTTCAGTTTTTGCTGAAATTTCTGCCTTGTAACTGAACATTTTTTCTTTTTCTGGCTGAAGTACACATGCAGGCACACTGAATATTTTTCTGTATAATAAATACAGTTCACCCTGCAGAGGCATACCACACAGTGGCACACATGCACATGCACGCACACACATGCACACACACACACACACACACACACACACACACACACACACACACACACACACACACACACACACACACTACATGCAATTCAAAATTCAGTGACTTTACTCTGAAAATCTGAAGGTATTATATGAAAGAGAATCATTGCTCTCAACTGTCCAGATTTTTAAAGAATGTCCAGATTTTTTACTCATATTTTTGGTCTATTTCTTATACAATTGTAGTTTTCTGGCAAATCAATGAGAACTGAAATGAGAAAATAATGGCAGATTTTATTTTCAGACTTAATATTTATTTATTTTATTTATTTTACATTTGTTGACTGGGCTAGTCCCTAGATATATGTCCATTTTCAGTAGAGCCAAAAACAAAGAGGGACCAGCACACACGGCAGCAGAAATAAAATTCAATTAAATTTTATTCGAAGGTAGCTAAAAATCACAAATGCTTTATATAAACATAGCAAATATCACACAGGTGCCTCGTTCAGGTTTGTCATTATAGACAAAATCCAACTTCATAGGAACTTTAAGATGGGATGGCATACTAAACTTAACAATATGGAAAGCAAGTGGATCACCAATCTTGGGGCTTTTTTCAAACCAGGATTGAATGAATATGAAGTACATGATGGTACATCTAGATAATAATAATATTATTTAGTGTCAGCTTCAGTTATGTGTACCACCGAGATATTGAGAAAGAATTTTGTTTAAATATGATCAGTTAATTGGGCTCAAACTGTATAATGTATCTACATTACACACTATATTTTAAACATTCAGACTTTCATCTGGGTCCTGTGAAATATGCAAGCTATATTATGACTGTTTATAATACAATTTATTTGCAATTGTATAATCAAAGATTAATCTAAACTGTCAGGTTCTCAGATCTGTATGTCTGATCAAATTACTAAATTCATCTTTTATATGTTCCAAACTTTGACTGTGTTCAAACCAACCAAGTGATTTGAGTTAGGAGTATACCACTTTAAATTAAGTGTATATTAAGAGTACCAGGATGTGAAGGTGTTTTGTAAATTAACTTTCTGTTCAAAGAAAATATCACATTGAGAAAGGCTTTACTAGCCGAAACCGGTCTGTGACTTTGTATGGTAGGCAGCTTTTTAGCTACCTTCAAATAAAATTTAATTGAATTTTATTTCTGTTGCCGTGTGTGCTGGTCCCTCTTTGTTTTTGGAATTATTGGTTTGGACCGGGCACCATAGTCCACCGTGCGTGCCTTGCTTCTTTTAATTTTCAGTAGAGGCCCGGGGAGAAAAGCTCCAAGCAATGGCAGAGACAAAATACAATATATAGTAATAGTTCCAAGAAAGACAGTATATTGTTTATAACTGAGGTTCAGTTAGACTTGAACAGAGCAGTATAGTAGGATATGTTAAAAACAAATACATATAGCAAGCATTTGAGAGAGAGCAATCAATAGAAATAATTAAAACTTTATTCTTTCATTACCACAGGAACACATAGAGCAGCAGAGTAGAGGAGTATAGAGAGCGCAGGAAGGGGAAAGAGGTGTCAGTCAGGATTAGAGCAGGGACAAAGCCAGTGAGTTTTAAGGTATTCTTTAAGTAGCTTTTTGAAAAAAGAGTAGAAGTAAGGGTGGTAAGTTCATTAGGAAGCTGGTTCCAACTTTTTCCTACTGTGTTGGAAAAAAGTGAGTCCCCTGCTTTGTTGTTGGATTTAATAGTGGAAACTAGTAGCTTATTAGCTGAGCGAAGTGTAGTAAGATTTTTGTAGGGGGTAATCAGATTAGTGAGGATTGGGGTATTATTAGGGTGATAAAGAATCTTATGGGAGATGACAAGTTGTTGGAACAGTAGTTGGTTCTGCAGTTCTAACCATCCAAGTTGTTTGATGTGACAGTGGTGAGATCTAAAGGGAGTGCCAGTGGCAAATCTGGCTATGTTATTGTAACATGTCGAAAGTTTGGAGACGTTGCTTTTAGAAAGATTGGTATATATTGCAGAAGCATAGAGTAGGGTAGAGATCAGATGGGTCTGGGAAATAGTTATTCTGGCAGAAGGGGTTAGGAAAGGTTTGATTCTGTAAAGGGTGCCAAGTTTTTTGTTAACAGACTTTATTGTAGAGTTAATATGGTGATCATAGCTAAGGTAGTTATATTGTTACTCCCAGTAGATGGGTAATAGTGTCAGGGGATATGTTAGTTCCATTGTTAGAGGTTACAGTGAAGTACAGTTGAGGTGACTTAAGAGTAGGAGCAAAGAGCAATAATTTTGTTTTTTTGGGGTTCAGTAGGAGACCATGCTGCAAGAACCAGTTTTCAGCACTGTTAAATATGGATTGGGTGAGTGACTGGAGAGATGTTATGGACTTGGCTGAACAAATTAAGGTAGAGTCGTCTGCATATTGTATGCAGGTGGCTTGTGGAATTGTGGTGTGTAGATTATTAATAAACAAAGAAAAGAGAAGAGGTCCTAAAATAGAGCCTTGAGATACTCCAATGTTCACAGGGAGGGGTGTGGAAACATTATTATCCCAAAGTACAGCTTGATGTCTGTTTTCCAGATAGGATTTAAACCATTGTAATGCCTGTGGATCGAGTGATTGGGCTTTTAGTATGTCAATAAACAAGTTATGATTTGCCATATCGAAGGCTTTTGAAAGGTTAATAAAAAGTGTAGATGAAAAAGTGTTTTTGTTACTATTTTTGTTTATGGAGTCAGAAAAGGATAGCAGGGCAGTTGTTGTGCTATGGAATGGCCTAAAACCATGCTGGCAGTTAGCAAGTAAGTTATTCTGGAGAAGGTGGTTAAGTAGTCATCTGTGAATGCATTTCTCCATTATTTTAGCTATTGGAGAGAGTAAGGCAATGGGGCGAAAGTTGGAAAGTTCAGTAGATGGGCCACCTTTGTGTAGAGGGATGATATGGGATACTTTCCATATGGATGGGATTTTGCTTTCTGAGATTGTTCTATTTATAAGTATGGAGATGGGATAGGCAATGGCTTTGCTGCAATTTGCAGGAATTCAGCGGGAAGACAATCAGCAGAAGGGGTGCAAGGTTTAAGTTTTTGAAGGCGGTTGCAGATGAAGGATGTAGGTACTGGTTTTATATGAAAGGTTGGAGATGGAGTATTAGCGGTATCTAATGGGGAAGAGGTAACAGGTGGTAAAGTATTAGCTAGGGTTAGAATGGCTTTGGTAAAATAGTTATTAAAGGCATCTGGAATCTGGTTTGAGTTATTATGGTCGAAACCTGAGGAGGCAGGAGTTTTAGAGTGGCCTGGCTTAAGAAGTTTGTTTATGCCTGACCAGAATGTTTGTGGTTTTTGTTGGTTGGTTTGTTGGAAATGAAGGCAATAGTCTCTTTTGTCTTGGAGAATTTCTTTTTTGGTGGCATTTCTTAATTGTTTGAAGTAGAGATGATCCAATGGAATTTTTGAGGCTCTCCATTTGGCCCAGATTTTATTTCTGAGGAGGATCATTTGTTTAGTTAGTTTTGAGAGCCAGGGGGCAATTTTGGTCCTTATTCGGGAAGAGCGATAGGGGGCATGGAAATCTAGGATTTGAAGGAATCTGGTACTGAAGTAGGTCACTGCCTCATCAAGTTGAAGATGAAGCAATGGTGACCAGTCACATGCCTTTAGTTCATTTTGGAAGCTCTCTGGATTTAAGTGTTTTTTGGAACGGGAGGTTTTAAAAATATTAGTGTTAGGGCTATGAATTTTTTGTTTAATAATATAGGTTAGCATATGGTCGCTGATATCATCGGGAAGGATTCCTGGCTTATAAGTATCAAGATGGCTGTTGAGTAGGATCCAGTCGAGGGTGGATTCCTTACTGCTTGGCTTATGGATTTGAGTAGGAGTGGTTATTATTTGTGAGAAACTGTGAAGATTTATGTGATTGGTAGGATTAGGGGAATTACAGGTTGCCCAGTCTATATTAAAGTCACCTAAGACAATGGTTTCCTGAGGTAGGTGAGTAGAAAGGTGGCTAAGAATATTTTCCAGAGTGCTGATATTATTTCCAGGGGGGAGGTATATGCAAATTATATAGACAGATTTTGAGTTGTTGATTTGAAGTTTTACAGTAAGGGTTTCAGCATTACAATCTAAGGGTAGGGGCACATTGAAGGGTGAGACTTGGAGTTCAGATTTATATAATATGGCTACTCCTCCACCCTTTTTATTCTTGCTGTCACATCTCAGGGTGAACGGAGCGGGTCAGAGCAGCTAAAAAAGTTTACAGAGACAATCAGAGAGGATGAGATACCTGAGGCAGAGAAAGTGGTCACAGATAAGTAGAAAGTGGTAAGGCAGTTAATAGTAGCAAAGGATGGTGGAGTGAGAGAGCTAAAAGAGATAGAACAATAGTATGAAGGAGGGAGAAAAGATGAGCAGGGGAGTGAGAAGACCCAGGAAGATTAAAAGGGGTGGAGAAACTGATAGAAATCTAGAAAAAGATAAATTAGAGGATCGGCCAAGGCTGGATTAGAGTGCTACCTAGTGGGCAGAGAGCAGAATACAAGTGTCTATAATAGTGATAGCTAGAGGTGGCTCGGTAAAAATGGAGCCAGGGGGAAAGCAACATCCCATTCTAATATCCTTTAGAAAATTCATGCTAATGCAAAACCTGTTATTCTATCAACTTACTAAGTCTGTAAGAACAAAATTTAAAAACTGTCCCTATTTTGGGCCTGTGTCCCCCCATTATTTATAGCTTTGTTCTGATTTCTTGCTGTAAGAGGT
This sequence comes from Protopterus annectens, assembly GCF_019279795.1. Classification (NCBI taxonomy): domain Eukaryota; kingdom Metazoa; phylum Chordata; order Ceratodontiformes; family Protopteridae; genus Protopterus; species Protopterus annectens. The sequence continues at coordinate 934,096,722 of NC_056734.1, forward strand.
CAAGAGGTATGAAGAGAATACAATATTTTCCATTTCTGACTACCACGTAATTATACTGAGAGTATGAGTTTATTTTTAGAGGTAGACAGTTGTTTAAAGAGAAACGTTGTATAACTATTCACAGTGAAGTGCCAGTAATACACTAATATACAAAGTAGCAGACAAGAAGAGAAACACTGGAGTCACTGTTAGTAGACACACAACTGTATTACACCATTTTGCGTAACTTGTTCTAGAATGCATGATATTCCTTGTGAATTTTAGTACTTATAAACTTACCATTTCATAGCTAAAACATCATTAACAAGAACACACTGAAATTCATCTTGCTTGAAATTTCTGGCATATGCTGAAAATATGGTGAAAGTAACTGAATTTTCCACAAGTTGTAAACAAGGATTAACAACTGTTCCTCTTTAATAAAGACAGTCCTTATTTAGTCAATTGTGTCCTAGCTGGGGACAAAAAAACACCACCAAAAATAGCAAATGGCTTGATAATTTAGAAAAAATATATTTCCAATGTTTCCTGTAATGGTTGCATAAAATTGTATCCAAAATATTTTAATTAGATAATTAGTCTTGTAATAAACCCAAAAAAAACAACAATTATTACAGCTTCTTATGTCCCTCCATGGAACAACCGACACACTGCTGAAGGTCTGCTATCATGGGCTTCCACCAATTTCAACCAAGAAACTATTATTCTCGGTGACTTCAACCTCTATTGGCAATCCTGTACACACAAAAACCCATCTAATTTCTCAATCTCTAGAACTTCATCCAGACCATAAATTGCCCAACTCACACTGACAAACACACCAATAGAAAGTCGACTTTAGACTGGGTACTAACCAGTAAACCCAACCTAGGCTACATATCCAGATGCCTTCCAGACTCTTTCAGTGACCATTCACCTACATTTCTATACAGAAAACAGGTACATGCACAAAGCAGCATCTCCTACAAATTCATCGATTGTAAAAAAAAATTCTCCCCCACAACTTTTAACAATATCCTCCAACAATGTGATTGGACCTCACTTAAAAACCTCCAGCTAGACCTAGCTGTACAATTCTTCAACTCCACCTTCCTTAACATACTCAATAATCTAGCCCCAACTAAGGAAAGTATGCACAAAATCCAAGCATCTGCTCTGGTTAACTAAAGAAATCAAACTACTACTTAAACTAAGGGATAAAGCATGGTAAACTTAACATCCCACCAAGCACATATCAAATCTCTCTACCTATAAACAATTATGGAATAAAGCAAAAAAAAAATAACAAAGCAACAAGTAATCGTACTTCCAAACCTGCCAGCAACAACATCTAAATAACCCCAGAAAATTCTGGGATAGCATCAATTATCTTCTTAGCCCAAGTTGTACCACTACCCCAACCCCAGTAACCCCTAACAACTCTGATCCCATTGCAACTCAATTCAACTCCCACTTCATAAGCTTCATAACCTCCCTACTAGGCAATCAACCCAATACACCTCTCACTCTTCCCACCACTACCCCTGAAAATCCCAACCCCTTCTCCTTCACATCCATTCATACAAGTTACATAAAATTCCTCCTGGCTAAACTTAAACCCTGCTGCCTGGCTGCTGATCAGCTTCCTAATGAATTTTTAAAAATTGCTGCCCCATCTATTGCTTACCGCATATCAATCTTGATTAACCCATCTATTGCTGAACACTATGTCCCACTTCTGTGGAAAATATCCCACACCATCCCACTCCACAAAAGAGGACCTTCCAAAGACATAACAAACTTCCAACCTATATCCATTCTTCCCCCTATCTAAAATCTTAAAAAAATACATCCACAAACAACTCTTTAACTTCTTCCTTAGCAACAATCTCTTATCCAACTCACAACATGGCTACAGACCTAAACATAGTGCTTCTAATGCTGTAATAATTTTTCTAACACCATTCACTATCATCTACTCAAAGGCCAGGTAGTCTGCTCAATCTTTCTTGACATGTCAAAAGCCTTTGACACTGTTTCCCATCAACTTCTAATTAACAAACTCGCATTCTCTGGCCTCAACTCACCATCTCTGTCCTGGTTCCTCAGCTATCTTTACAATCGGCAGCAAACCACCAAATGAGAAAATACTCTTTCCTCCCTCCTCCCCATCTCTGTGGGGGTGCCCCAAGGTTCTGTACTTGGCCCTCTTCTCTTTATCTTATTCACAGTGACCCCTACTCAGCAACCGACCAAGCCACCATTGTCCAGTACACTGATGAAGCTACCCTTATATGCTCTGCCCCCTCACCCTTAGATCTCCAATTAAAAATGCAGTCATCTTTCCAAAACATAGAAAAGTACCTGTCTGAGCATCAATTAATTCTAAACCATAATAAGACCAAATTAATAATCTTCAAAAATAAAACATCCAAACCATTTCAGTCTTCTCTATTAATCCTCTCCTCAAACAGAACCAATTGTCCCCACAACTCATATTAGACTTCTAGGAGTAACTATTGATGAGAATCTAACTTTTGATAAACATGCCTCCTTGACAATCAGAAAAATTTACATCAAGCTTGGCACCTTATACAGAGCCAGGCCATACCTTACCACAACACCAGGCTGGCCACTGCCTGATCTCACTTGCTTTGTCCCCTCCTCTATGGATCGTACATTCTCACTAACCTTCGCAAATCTAACCTAAATAATCTAGAATCATGTTATACAAAATTGCTAAGTTTGCCACAAATGCCCTACACAGGACACACCACTGTACTGTGCTCTCTTAGCTACACTAGCTAGAGCTTCCCAGTCTTTTAGCTCTCAACTAACTTACTATGGTTCACAAGTTAATTCACCAACCCATGAACTGTCCTATTCTCTTTAATCTTGTCCAACCTCATCACAATCCTAGGCCCCCTCAGATAAACTAACACTCAAGGTCACCCACTCCAGCAACTATTATAGTGACTGTTTTTATTCCACTAAAATTACCAAACTTTGGAATACCCTCCCTCAAACCATCACATAAAAGCCTCACCTTCATGCATTCAAACCACTATTACATAACTACCTAGCTAATCATTGGCTTTGCTCCTGTCATTCCCCAGGCTAAATCATCTTATTCCCCATTCCACCATCTCTCCACTCTACTATGGTCCACATCCTCTTACTAAAACTTCTTTCTGATCTCTACTATTAAATCTTGGTACATATCTTGCCACCTCTCAAAATGCTGTTTGGCACCTCTGTTTTTACACTGCGTCCAAATGTGTATATGCATAGACTCTGCAATTCAAGACTGTACTACCTACAATTGCTTGCTTAGCTTTCTAAGTTATGTATTACATTATTTGTCTTATACCATGATTATTTACTAGTCTGTTCTCATGTTAGTATTTGTCTTGTAAATATTAATATGTAAAGATTGTTTCTGTTTACTGGAGCTTTTCTCCCTGGGCCTCCACTGAAAATGGGCTACTAGCCCAGTCGGACTATTTCCCGGTTAACAAATGTAACTAATAAATAAATAAATAAGTGAAACAACAGAAACAAATCAGACTACACAAGAATGAGCTTTTATCTGGGAAAAAGTGAAGTAGTGTGCTTTGCACTGGTTGTACATATGGTTTGTCCTCACACTCTCGTTTCCATTAAGACAATGTCCTAGTTTGTCTACATGCAAATGTGGCTACTCTAGATGCAAACACATTCATTTATTGGCAAAAGTATTACACATTAACTGCATTTTGTTCTTAGCCAGTGAAGAAGGAATATATTGCCAAACAACATACATCTCAACTGTCTAGATTTTTATAGATGGTCCATATTTTTGCCTTATATTTTTGGTCTATTCCTCATAAAATATGTTGTTTTCTGGCAAATCACTGAGGACTGAAGTCACTAAATAATGACATACATTTGAGTTTCAAACTTCATATCCTTCAGAAAATGTATGCAAATACAAATAATTTTATTCTAGCAGCTTTCCAAGTTTATAAGAGAAATATTTAAAATATGTCCCTATTTTGGGCTTTTGTCGCACCCTTATTTTAGGCTTTACTCATATTTCTAGTGCTAAGACGTTGAGAGGTATGCCAGACAAACAGCACTCCACAATTATTCCCCAGTTGTTGGAAATACCTGCTCTGCAAAAGCATTAAGAGGTCTGCCACTGGTGCTAGCATACAAATACATTCCATTACCGATGTTGCTTTGGTACAGGAATACACTGTAACATCTGAAGTGCTGGCAAAATTAAATCAATAAAAGTCGTGAACCTTATTAACTATATAGATACATACAGCTGAAACAGAAATGGATTACATTAAAAAAGTATGACAACATTTCATTAAACAAATAAAAAGTGCTGACATGACATCTTACATTTCATTAGAGTGAAATATTTAAGTTTATGAAGGTGCTCAATGACTGTTATAATAAAAGAAATCTCGTTTGTCATTCTGCATTTTTTATTGAAGTTTTTTTGTATTTTTCTATAAATAGACCTACTAGTTGTTAGGTCAAATGCCATAAATACTTGAAAGAAAGAAAAGAAAAATAGGCGGGAGCATTAGTTTGCTCTTAGTAATGCAGCTGACTTACTTTTTATAAGACAAAATGCACTCGCGCGTCCACTTTGCTGATTTACCGGCAAGTGTTGTCATGGAAACTGTAAACAACAAAGGAGTTGAATCTGCTGTGTGCTAAGTGGATCGCTGCATTGAAATGGCTGCATTTAAACTTTTAAAGATTTTATTTAACTGTAAATTCAGCTAAAATTGTAATAAAATACACAGCTTGTGTAATGCAAACCAGGAGAAGCACACCCAAAAGAAATAACGAGTGCTTTAGCCTTGCATCTCATTGCAGAAGTTGTCAGCATGAAGTCTCTGTGTTGCGAACTGTTAAAGGAAATCACTCTATTTGCTTTAAAAAATAGTTTCACTTGTTTTCCCATTATTCGGGACCTTTTTTAATTATTGACATGTTTCAGCTTGTTTGGATAGTGAGTGTTTTTTTTACCTTAAATATATCCTTGCCTTTGCCTAGTCCTCATAATTTTTTTTAAGATTTTCTAGTAAAATCACTGAGAATTAGCTTGTCAGTAATTCCATTTGTTGCAATTTTATACTTCTAATTGTTCAGAAAATTCACATAGACACACAACTTGTCATCCATGCTGCTGCTGTTTCATCAACAAACGTAGTACGGATACGGCAATAGTAAACAAACCTTACTTTATCATTAGTGGCTATAGCTGCTGGCTGATTTATTGTGACACAAATTAAACTTTTAGAGCCTTTTCACTATACATCTGTCAATGTTTGCAAATACCTATATTAAAATAAATGTGTAACGCAAAACAGTGGACCCGGTTTATTGGAATAAATAATGACCGCTTCCCATCTACATTTAGAAGGCAGGAGTCCGTAAATTAAATGCAAGACAATCGCTCAGTATTTGTTTTAATAAAGTGTTCAGCTTTCTTTTTCTTTATACAAGCTGCCTTTTCATACTGTACTGAATGGGAACATCCAGGTAGCATAACACTTAAAACAAGAAAATTGGAAGATCGTAATATTTCAACTTATGCAGAAACTGGCAGGGTAGAAAACAGTAAACTCTTGAGTGTAAAGCGATCTTAGAGGAACGTTGCAATCCCAAGGATGTGTTTACACTGGGAACTAAAATTGAACTGTAACTGTAGAATTACAGGATATTCAGAGTAAAACTACACTGTGGGTGGGAATTTACATGACATCATTAAAGTGGGTGTTACTCTGGTCAGCTGGAATTTAGACCTGAATTTTAAACACTGGGATTGTCCCTTTTGAACAACAGTTTAAATTTTGTGATTTACCCACAAAGAGGCAACCTTACCAGCAAGGAGCTAATTTAATTATTGATTTGCTCATTTTGCATGAGTTTTATGTGTTTGAAACTGAGAGACACCTAAAAAATAGGATATGAAGATTACTATGACATCTAAATGCAACACCAATAATGCCTTACATAAGCACACCATTGAATGCAAGAATGTTAAGGCTTTCCAGTTAACTGCTTTGGAAATGGTACCCTATACAGTGAGAGGAGTGGTTTGGAAAGAGAATACAACTCAAGGAACTCATGTGGCAAGTCAGACTAGATGCTAATCATCCATCTGGTGTAAATGATACTCTCTCTGGTTCCATTACTTAAAGAAAGGGCACAAAAATTGTGATAGGTTCATAGGTGTTTACTAGACTAATGACCACAAGGTCCTTTTTAAGCTTAGTCAGGTATCCCAAATCTCTGACAAGTTCTGATATTCTAGATAAGTGTAAGCATGGGCCTGGGAGATGAACCATTTACACTTTACCTCTGTCCATTAGAGACATAGGTGCTAAACCAGGGATGAATTTCCGGCTTTCCATCCAGTTGTCCAAGTTGCACTTGAACTGGGTTAGGGAGGAACTCTGCTTCACATGGATACTGCCTGTTCCATAGACGGGATAGTCTCTGGGATACATACCTATCTCTCCAGCAGGTCCTATTTATGTCACAGGCAAGGTTTAAATCTTTGGAATGAGTAATTCTGGTGCCGTTTGTTTTGTGGATATGCAGGAGGTCCATCAGAATGGGGTCTAACAATGCCCTCTATGCCAGGCATAGATCTCCCCTCAAAAGCCTGTAGGAGACTGAATACAGAGATAGGGCATAGAGGCAGTCTGCATAGGACATATTACTTACACTCTGTATTCTTTTAGTGAGGAACATCTGTGGATGTTCCAATTGTTGGATATGCCTGGTTAGGTACATACCAAAGGGGGCATTGTACTCAATGATAGGTCTGATGAATGCTGAATACAGTGAAACAATGACTTCCTTGGACTTAGATGCCATACCTTTGTTTATAAGTTGTACAACACAGAATGATTTACTCACCACTGCAGACGTGATGATCATAGGGTAGATTACTATTTATTTGTGTTCCTAAGTCCCTGATTACTGGGTTAACTCTAAGGGGTGTGTTGTCAATATGATAGTTACCAGGGATTGATGACTTCCCAAAGGATACTATTATGCATTTATTGGCATTTAGTTTTAGTCCATGGCTCTGACACCAGTCTGTGTCAGCCCATCCAGGAAAACATTTGTGTCAGTGTGAGATTCAATGACAGCTCCTAATTTGCAATCATCTGCAAATTTGGTCAGTCAGAGATGACTGACATTGGCCTTGACTTCTGAGAATTAAATGCCAAAAAGGAGCAGTCCAAGGACTGACCCTTGAGGGACTCCACTTGTTACTAGCCTCTTTGTAGAGGTGGACTTCCCAATTCTAATTTCCTGAGTCCTGTCTGTGAGCTAGTTGTATGAGCCTGAATTGTCACTAATACCCGAGTGGGGTATTGTGTCAAATGCTTTGGCCAGGTTAAGGTAGGTAGTGTGAACAACTTTGCCCCCATCCATTGCTTTGGTGACCTACTCGAAGAAGTCCACAAGGTTGACTAGGCATGATCTGCATTTGACAAACCCAAACTGAGTTGGGTCTGGTGTCTGGAGGTTTCCAATATCTCTGTCGATTATCTCCTTGATAATTCTTTCCATGGCGTTACATGTAAGACTAGTGAGACTTATGGGTCTGTAGATGGCCCATCTTTGTGCAGAGGGATGATTGTTACCGTTCTTTATTCATGAGGCACAAAACCTGTTTGGAGGCTACAGTTAAATAGTAATTCCAGAGGCCCTGATAGGTAATGTTTCATACTATTTAGAAGGCATCCAGGGATATCGTCTGGGCCCATTGATGCAGTGTTCTTGGTCTTAGAGAGACAGCATTAAGGGCCTGCTCCCTAGTGAGAGTAGGGGGAGTTATATTTGATGATATTTCCTTGGGGAAGTTTGAGGGGGAGAGAGGGGTAAAGTTGGAGCTGAATTTATCAGCCAGGTGTTTTGCTATATCATCAGGCTCAGTATAGGTGGCTCCATTTACAATGAGCTCTGCACACAATTGTGTATTGCCTTTGAGGTTGCGGACTTAGCTAAAGAATGCTTTGTGGTTGTTCTTGGCCTGGGAGGGCAAACGTACCTCAAATTTGGCTTTGGTAGCCTTTATTTGTCCTTTGAGTTGTTTGTTTAATTTGATGAGAGTGCTTTTATCCTGCTGGGTGCTGCACCTTCCAATTTTTGCCATGATTTTCTTCATCCTATTATACAGCCGATTGATTTTGTGATTCCACCTGGGTGGCTTGTTTTTTGAGTTAGTTTTGTACTTCTTCCTGGTGGGTACAGCTGCCACCAACATGCTTGTACAGGGTTTCTTTGAACAGCTCTGCATAGACAGAAGTGTTCTCAGGGTTTATGGGGGCTTGAAATTTTACCAGGTTCTCACTTAATAGCACAAGGTTAGCCTTAGAATAGTCCCTGAATATTCTAGGGTTAGCTTGGGTTTCAGGTTTTATTTTTACTTCAAAGGAGACCATTTTGTGGTTTGACCTTACCAGGGAAGGCATTACAGTAGGGGGTGTGCAACACTCTCCCTTTATTACCACTATTATTATTTTTACATGTGCTAGTTTTTGGTTCAGTTTATTAAATAAAATGATCACACACCACCTTTATTCATCTACTCAGCCAACAAAAAAAAAAAAAAAATTGAACCCATCTGTCATACCAAGCATCTTGGTGTCACCATTGATAACAGCTTGAGATTTGACAAACACATAGCACTAACAGTTAAAATGACCCACATTAAGCTAGGCTCACTCTCCAGAGCTAAGCCATTCCTTACCAACTCTACCATGCAAGCAATTGCCAGGACACACCTTCTCTCTTCCTTACTGTATGCTTCTCCTATCTTTACTAACCTAAAAAAAAAACAGATCTAGTCAGACTTGAGGCTTGCTCACAAAACTGACAAATTTGCCATGAACCTATGACATAGAGCTCATCACTGTACTGCCCTTTGCCAACTAAAATGTCTAGAATTACCTAAACTCATATCCCTCAATCAGATCACATCATTTACCAACCTAATAAATGACCAGCACTCCAAAATATTGTTCAGCCCTACTTGAACAATAGAACTCTAAGATCTACTGACATATACCTGCTCCCCCCCCAAAGAACCGATCACAATACAGGAGGAATGCCAGGCACCCAGCATTACTGCAGCACAGGTTAAAGCTGCATTGTCCAAGGCCAATGGGACCTGACAATATCCCTGGTTGTGTTCTACATGAACTACAAAGTGAACTGGCACCACATCTATGTGCTCTGGTTAATCACAGCCTTACCTCAGGCTTTGTCCCTACCGAATGGTGCACTGCTCCTTCTCCATAAAAGGGGAGCGACTACAGACCCTGGGAATTATTGCCCCATTAGCCTGACGAGTCTGATATGTAAGCCTATCGAGCGCATCATCATGGACCTAATTAACAAGGATATAGGCAATCTCCAAACTCTAGATCCCACTCAATTTGGTTTTGTGAAAGGTAGATCATGCCTGCTCAACCTGGTTAACTTCTTTTAGTCAGTCACCAGAGTTGTGGATGAGGGCAAGGCAGTTCATACAGCCTACCTCGATCTGGCCAAGGCCTTTGATACCAGTCTCCACTCAGGAATTATTGATAAACTCACCAAACTAGGCATCAGCCCCTGTATCACTAGGTGGGTTGCAAACTGGCTCACAGAACTCACAGTGTGGAAGTAGTGGACTCCAAGTCAGACTGCTGACCAATCACGAGTGGAGTACCACAGGGATTGGTCCTGGGTCCTCTCCTGTTTGGCATTTACTTTTCAGAAGTCCAGGCCAACATGAAGGGACTCTGGGTGACCAAGTTCACAGATGACTGCAAGCTGGGAGCCATTATTAACTCCCCAAGTGATGTATACATCCTACAGAAAGGCCTCACTAAGACCAATGGCTGGGGTCAAAACCATGGCCTTAAGCTTAATGCCAAAAATGCATCGTCATCCCCTTTGGGAAAAACTCACTTCCCACTAATTACCACATTGATGGGAGCCCATTGAACACCGAAGGCATTATAAGAAATCTGGGGACACAGGTTGAAAGCAACCTCTCCTTCGACCACCACATTGCCACTGTGGTCAGAAAGTCCTTCTTTGTGGCACATCTTATTACTGAGGGTTTTGCATCCAGGAAGAAAGAGGTCATCATCTCTCTCTACTCTTCCCTCATTAGACCAGTCATTGAGTATAATGCCCCATTTGGCATGTACCTCACTAGACACCAGCAACAGCTGGAGAGGCCACAGAAGTACCTTGCAAAGAGGATCCTAGACCTTAAACACATGCTCTACATGGACAGACTCAAAACACTCCAGCTATTCTCTGTCTCATATAGTCTACTGAGAGGCGATCTCTGCTTGATTTACAAAGTCATGTCTGACCAGCTCTGTTAGAAATGCTACATCTAAAGAAATCCCAATCCCTCTGCACCACATGCTCCAGAGACCTCAACCTCATTACCACAATCAACAGAACATGCTGGAGGGACAGGTTCATAACCCAGAGACTACCCATGCTCTGGAATAGACTTCCCATACATGTCAAGCAGAGCACCTCACTGACCCTCTTCAAGAGAAATCTTGATGAGTGGATGTGAAATAGAAAGTTCATCCCGGGGATCACTCCAGTGGCTCTACTTGATAGAGGCACTGGGAACTAATGTTGGGCAGCATGATGCCAGGGAACTTCTATGGGCTAGGCTTGTAAAGGCTCTGTGGCCATTAGCCTAGTACACACCTGTGTTTCGGTGGGTTTGTGCTTGTTTTAACCTCAGCGGATCCATTTGGGCATCCTGCAGAGAATTACAGCAGCAGAAAGGAGAGAGAGAGACTTTAATTGTTCAAAAGATCTGTATTCTGCTTTTTATTACCGGCAGTACCTTGTCATAAGTGTTTTACAACCACGTTAAATTATTTAACTACATTTGTGCCGGTTTTGTACATTGCACTTTACTAGATTGTTTTAAATTGTATTTACTGTTACAGGCTATACACTCAAGTGCGCTAGCCTTTTAGAGCTTTATAAGTTATTTTGCTTCTGCATTTTCTGCCTCCCTATTCCTGAAAAAAAAAATGACTACAAAAATTCTATCTGCCTCCTCGTTTCCCACCTTTTCTTTAAACCTGTGTAGTCCAGATGTCAGATTTGCTTTTTTCAGGACTGTGTTTTATGTTGTGAGTGTACCAGACCTTGCGATAGAAGGAAGTCTTGCAGCCTATCAGAGGCAGTGGTAAGCTCTGAAAAGCCTATCTATCACCAGGAGAGTGGTTTCCATCTCTAGTTTTGTTATACTATTGGCCGTTTGGGCTGCTTCTATCCCTTTTAACTTCCTGCTTTAAAAAACATGTTTGCACAGGTTTGTGCTTGTTTTTAACCTCAGTGGATCTGTTTGGGCACCCTGCAGAGAATTACAGCAGCAGAAAGGAGAGAGAGAGACTTTAATTGTTCAAAATATCTGTATTCTTTTTTATTACCTGCTGCACCTTGTCATAAGTGTTTTACAACCATGTTAAATTATTTAACTGCATTTGTGCCAGTTTTGTACATTGCACTTTACTAGTTCATTTGTTTTAAATTGCATTTACTGTTACTGGCTACACACTCAAGTGCGCTAGCCTTTTAGAGCTCTATAAGTGTATTTTGCTTCTGTATTTTCTGCCTCCCTATTTCTGAAAAAAAAAAACTACTACAAAAATCCTATCTGCTTCCTCGTTTCCCACCTTTTCTTTAAACCAGTATAGTCCACATCTCAGATTTGCTGATTTCAGGACTGTGTTTTGTGTTGTGAGTGGACCAGACCTTGCAGAGATAGAACGAAGTCTTGCAGCCTATCAGTGGCAGTGGTAAGCTTTGAACAGCCTATCTATCACTAGGGGAGTGGTTTCCAGCTCAAGTTTTGTTGTACTATTGGCCATTTTGGGCTTCTATCCCTTTCAACTTCCTGCTTTAAAACCCGTGTTTGCACTGGTTTGCGCTTCGCCCAATGCCACTGAGCCATGGTTAAATCTATTACTGGAGCCAGAAGGTCTTCTCTTTAAATTTTCCCTAAGATCTAGTCAGTCTCTCAAGTATCAGCACTCTAACTTGGCTTTGTACCCAGAAATAGCTCAGAACTACTTGTAAGCACTATATCATCCTTATATTGTGGTAGCACTCAACCTTCCTTGCCTGGTAAGCAGGAAAACAGTTCTAGTACTTAAATTAAATAAGCTCTTATGAAGGCATGTCCAAGGGTCAGTTCCCGGTGTTTTCTCCTGTCCACCTGGTGAATCTGGGTATCTTGGGGCAATGTAGCAATTGCCTCATGTACACAGAAAACCCTCTCCTCCTACCACCCAACACTACAACCTGCAAGAGATGCACTTATATAGCCAAGCTGGAGGCCAAGCTCTGTCCAACCAAGATTGAACTAGTCAGTCAAGAGGAGAAAGTCAACACCCGCACAACACCACAGTCAACACATAGTCCCTCAAAACTTTTACCATCATAGCAATGCCAAACATGCACCTACATATGCAGAGGTTCTCAATATAAATCTAAACCGGAAACAAAAACCCCCAAAGCAGATGCACAAACAGCCACCACCCACCAACACAACCAAAGACACACTTAGCCCAAAACACCAGTGTGTCACCCAGCAACAGCCCATAAGGCAAAACAAAGTACCCAACACACTAGTCATAGGTGACTCTATAGTCAGGCAAACAGAACAAACCAACTGCAGCCACAAACACCAAGGAGTTCCAGATAACTTCAAGCAGATACACTTTAATCCAACTGAGTGCTTTCATCTAATGTAACATAGACTTAATCAGAGTTAATACAACAGGTGAAACGAGCTCCACTTATATCATTCAACTAATTAGTCACATGGCAATACATCGTTAGTATATAAATCATTTAAAAACATCATTTAAACAACCCAGAGAGATGGCTAGAAAGGTGCTTGGTGTGACATCTGGAAAGAGGAAGGAGGACAAGGAGACCTGGTGGTGGAATGAAGAAGTACAGGAGAGTATACAGAGAAAGAGGTTGGTGACGAAGAAGTGGGATTGTCAGAGAGATGAAGAAAGTAGACAAGAGTATAAAGAGATGAGGTGCATGGCAAAGAGAGAGGTGGCGAAGGCTAAGGATAAGGCGTATGAAGAGTTGTATAAAAGGTTGGACACTAAGGAGGGAGAAAAGGACCTGTACTGATTGGCTAGACAGAGGGACAGAGCCAGTAAAGATGTGCAGCAGGTAAGGGTGATAAAGGATAATGAAGGAAACGTACTCACAAGCGAGGAGAATGTGTTGAGCAGATGGAAAGAGTACTTTGAGGGGCTGATAAATGAAGAGAATGAGAGGGAAAGAAGGTTGGATGTTATGCGGATAGTAAATCATGAAGTGCAGTGGATTAGCAAGGAGGAAGTAAGGATAGCTATGAAGAGAATGAAGAATGGAAAGGCTGTTGGTCCAGATGACATACCTGTGGAAGCATGGAGGTGTTTAGGTGAAATGGCAGTGGAGTTTTTAACTAGATTGTTTAATGAAATCTTGGAAAGTGAGACGATGCCTGAGGAATGGAGAAAAAGTGTTTTGGTACCGATTTTTAAGAATAAGGGTGATGTGCAGAGCTGTAGTAACTACAGAGGGATTAAACTGATCAGTCACAGCATGAAGTTATGGGAAAGAGTAGTGGAAGCTAGGTTAAGAAGGGAGGTGATGATTTGTGATCTGCAGTATGGTTTCATGCCAGGAAAGAGCACTACAGATGCGATGTTTGCTCTGAGAGTGTTGATGGAGAAGTACAGAGAAGGTCAGAAGGAGTTGCATTGTGTCTTTGTGGATTTAGAGAAAGCATATGACAGGGTGCCTAGAGAGGAGTTGTGGTATTGTATGAGGAAGTCAAGAGTGTCAGAGAAGTATGTAAGAGTGATACAGGATATGTATGAGGGTAGTGTGACAGCGGTGAGGTCTGCGGTGAGAGTGACGTATGCATTTAAGGTGGAGGTGGTATACCCAAGGTCCACAAAAACATTGTGGACCCACCACTTAGGCCTATCATCTCTGCTCAAGGTTCTGTTATGCCCCCCTTGGCTAAATATATTGATGTGCATCTTAAAAAGCTAGTAATGGACCATTGTAATGTGTTGAAGGATTCCTGGGATTTTTTGAGACATATTCATAACTCAAACCAGGGAAATACGTAATGTTTTATTACAATGGATATAGTGGATTTATTTACATGTATTTCACATGACACAGGCTTGACATGGTTTGAAGAATTTTTAGAAAACAAGCCAACATTCTTTTTAATGTGTTTCATTCATGCTTGATTTTAATGGATTTAGTTTTAAATAACAATTTTATTTTCTTCCAGGGGAAGTATTTTAGACAATTAAAAGGTGTTGCTATGGGTGCACACTGTGCACCTACTTATGCTAATATTATTTTATTGTACTGGAAAGAAAGATTTGTTTTTAATTCTGATTTTAAATTTTATTGGAATTTCTATGGGTGTTTTCTGGATGATGTGTGCCTTTTTTGGAACAGTTCTGTTGACAAATTTGTTGAATTTTTTGATTATATTTCCAACACTATGAATTTTTAAGGTTTACCTACAAAATTGATGAGAGTGACCTATGTTTTCTTGATGTTAATATTCAGAGACATGGCATTGGTTTTAAATCAAAAATTTTTAGAAAGGATATATTCTCCAATGCCTATCTGCATTATACTAGATCCCACCCTCCCTATCAGAAAAGGGCAATTATTAAAGGCCAGTTGGTGTGAGCTAGTAGGATGACTTCCGAAGATGATGATTTTAGAACTGAATGTGATTTTATTATTAACATGTTCAAAGCAAGAGGTTATCCTGTTGACCTGTTAACATCTGTGACCACTGAGGTAATGGAGGGTAGAAATGGTAGATTTGCCCCGATTTTAGGAAGAACTTCAACCATTTCTGAACTGTTAAATCAACAGGAGAATTCAGTAGATGTTTCAGCCCAAAACAAAGGGTACCAATCTGCCATGGTTACCACCTTTGATAGTGAAAGCAACTTAGTAAGGAGGATTGTTACTAAAGAATGGAAAAAAAAGTTGCCAGTCTGTCAGACCTGAACAACATATTTGAAAAACCTTTCAAATGTGTATAAAGAAAGGGAAGAAACATTAAGAACATTTTGGAAGGGACCAATAGTGGAATTTTCTTTAGTAACAAAAGAGAGACCCACAAATGTGGCAATTGCCCTTAGTGTTCCAACATTAAAGAAGGTGATGACATTTTTTGAAATGTAGGGGTAAACACCTTACTACCAAATGCTTTGCTAATTGCAACACCACCGAGGTGGTATATATTGCTTTATGTGGAATGTGTGATTCATTCTACTTTGGTAAAACTGAAAGGAGATTGAGGCAGAGAATGTATGAGCATGGTTATGACATCAGAAAAAGAAAGGGCAATAATGCCTTGTATAAACATCATGAAAATTGTGAAAATGCTGAATTCAAGTTTTTTGTAATTGAAGTCGTCCCTCTTGATCCCAGGGGAGGTCCATGGGAGACCTGCCTGGAATACAGGGAGTTATACTGACAAATTGTTTTAGATGCCAGTACCCCTCCAGGTCTTAATGAGTTTTTAACTATAAAACCTGTTTTGAAATTAAGGTCTGCTAAACTATGATATGGTTTAACTTCATACAATTTTTCTTCAAGTTTATATATTAATTTTATACATATTAATATTACACACAACTTTTATTAGGCATCTATTTAGGTAATGTCATTCTTAAGGGCCATGTATTTTGAATTTTACATGCAGTGTCAATTTCAGTGTAGTATATATTTTTCCACCAGGTGGTGCTAGTGTAGTTTTACTCATCATTTTTTATCAGTACACATCAATGCTTTTGAGTTTTAACTAAGGTTTTATTATATATTGGAGTATGTATATATATTTTAGGTCTATATATGTACATATTTATTTATTACACATTTGTATGTCCTTTTATGCATTTCAACACAGTGTTTTTATGTCTTTCATGATTGACTATTTCACATAAACACTTTTACATTTTTAATTAATGTTGTTTTTTCATTGGTTCATTCAAACAGTGACAGGTTATATACTTAACTGTTTGAATGAGGTCAATTTTATCTGATGAAGTAGTTGTTGATGAAAACGTAAGAGGAACTGGTTACACAGCGTTATTATTTGTATTTCATTGGAATAAAGTGAAGTTTTGTCCTGTAGCTGAGTTCTCTGTGCCTTTTTTTTGGTTTACTGGTATTTTAAAATTAAAATTGTATTTAGTTTAATATATAGTAGAATTTAAGTTTATAAGTTAATAGGAATTTTTTATATATTTGTTTAGGGATTATATATATATTTTTTCATATTTTATTTTTAATTAGTTGGTGTTCTTGGGGGGTTGTTTAAATGATTTATATACTAACGATGAGTTGTCATGTGAGTAATTAATTGGATTATATAAATGGAGCTCATTTCACCTGTTGTATTAACTCTGATGAAGTCTATGTTACATCAGATGAAAGCGCTCAGTTGGATTAAAGTGTATCTGCTTGAAATTATCTGGGACTCCTTGGTATTTGTGGCTGCAGCTGGTTTGTTCTGTTTGTTTGTTGACTGCTTTTACTTTCTATAATCAGGCACACTGACGTCCCACTCACCAGGCTGAATAAAGAGAAGATTACAGTCAACTGCTTGCCGGGTACCAGGATTCGCCACATAACACATGCACTCAGGTCACTCCACAGCAGGTATGATTATGACTCTGTCATCATCCATGTTGGTGTGAATGACCTGGGACCACCTCCCTGGACTATCTGAAATGAGACATGGAAGAGCTCTTGGATCTGGTAGCCCAGTCAGGCAAGACCCTAGCCCTGAATAGCAATCTGCCATCACCCAGAATGATACCACAGTACAAGAACAAAATGATTGAGTTCAACAATTGGCTAAGTTTCTAGTGTCATTCTAAGGGGATCCAGTATCTGTCTGCCTGAGATGACATGATCGACAGGCCACGATGCTTTGCCAGATATGGCCTACACTTGTTGCCTCTGGGATTCAGGTTACTGGCCAAGGCCCTTGCCACCCCTATTGTGCCTTTTTTAAAAGTTCAAATGACAAAACTACCACCGTAACAAGTCCAAGCAAGCTAAACCTGAGGGTAATGCTACTCATTGCTAGAAGTCTCAGTCACAAAATGCTCCAACTCTTAGCTCTCCTTAAAATGGAGAACATTGATATCTGTGCAGTGACAGAAACCTGGTTCAAGGATCCAGAGAGCACCCCAACTATACCAGGATACAACTCATACCACACCTTTCTGCCACCCAATCAGGACTGGAACACTAAAGGTGGAAGCGTGTCCATATTCATTAAGATTATCCACACCTCCAGGCTTGTTGCCCAACATAATGCATCTGAAATTCTCCAAGTGCAACTAACACTAGGCAAGACTGCAATCCATATTGTAGCTTGCTACAGATCTCCCACTATGCCCCAAGACTGCCACTCCACTTTTCTCAACATACTGGAAAATATTCAGGTAAAACCAAACACCATAATACTAGGTGACTTCAACTACCCCACCAGTGACTGGGAAAAATGCTCACGTACAAACACATTTGCTCAACATTTTTTGGAATTCATAAATGCCAATGCCTTGGACCAGCTTATCCATACCCCCACCAAGGGCACAAATGTCCTGAACCTGATCATTACCAACATGGGAGACAGACGCTCCAGTCCACAGGTCAGGTCCTCGTTGGTCAGATCTGACCATAAGCTAATCACCCTAGACATCCACATCCCACCTCCACCCCCCACCAAGGTAACCACCTTAAAAAAATTCTCCAAGGCCAATTTCAAGCTTCTCAAGACTGAAGTGTCAAACTTCACAACACCCATGTCCACAGAATATGAAAGCGAGTACGCAGAATCTTTTACTAATGCATTGCATGAACACATACACTTGTGCATGGACCTTGCCATCCCAAATAGAACCAAGATGCTATCTTCCAAAAAAAGGAAGCCAATCTGGTGATCCCTGGCCATAAACAAACTATACAACAGAAGAAAGAAATTCCTGCAAAAAAGAGTAAAAACCCAGGATTGAAAAAATTCCCTGGTCAGCATCAGTAAGAAGCTGAGATCCCTCATAAAATCCTCCAAAGCTAGTTACGAGAACAAACTTGCTACAGATTCTAAAGACAACCACAAGGCATACTACAGTTATGTCAAGAACCTTAATGGCAACACTCAGATTTGCTCTGACTTACAGCACAATGGCACCAAATGTACTGATCCAACTGATATTGCCAACATTCTGGCAGATAGGTTCAGTACCAATTTCACTCCCATCTTACCCCCCCCAAAGGGCCCATCTCAATACCTGAAAAATGGCAAGTCCCAGTAATCATGGCTGCGCAGGTAAAAACTTCACTAGCCAAAGCCAAGAATACAGCATCCATGGGACCCGACAGCATCTCGGGCTGTATCCTACAAGAACTACCAAACAAACTGGCACCCCACCTATGTACCATGTTCAATCTTAGCAAAACCTCAGGGTTTATGGCCACTGAATGGCGGACAGCTATGGTTATCCCACTCCATAAGGGGGGGGGTCCGCCTCGGACCCTGGTAGCTACTGCCTCATCAGTCTGACGAGTCTGGTCTGTAAGGCCGTGGAATGTATCATCATGGAACTCATAAAGAGGGACATTGGAAACCTCCAGTCTATGGACCTCACACAGTTTGGGTTCGTGAAAGGTAGATCATGTCTCCTAAATCTGATTGACTTCTTTGAAATAGTCACCAGAGCCGTGGATGAGGGTAAGGTGGTTCACACAGCCTATCTGGATCTCCCAAGGCCTTCGACACCACCCCCCACTCCGGAATCTTAGATAGACTCACTAAACTGGGCATTAATCCCTATGTCACTAGATGGGTTGCAAACTGGCTCACTGGCAGAACCCACATAGTCAAAGTAGCTCTCTATAAATCCAGTACTAGACCTGTGACAATTGGAGTACCACAGAGCTCAGTCATAGGTCCACTCTTATTTGGCATCTACTTCTCTGAAGTTCAAGCCAACACTGAAGGCCTATGGCTAACAAAGTTCGTAGACGACTGCAAGCTGGGAGCCATTATCGAATCCCCAAAGGATGTGGACATTCTACAAAAGGGCCTCACTGATATAGATGCCTGGTGTCAGAGCCATGGCCTCAAGCTCACTGCCAAAAAATGCATAGTCATCCCCTTTAGAAAAAAACAAATGCCCTTGAACTTAACACCAAAAGTGTGATAAGAGACCTTGGGGCACAGATGGACAGTGGTCACTCCTTTGATAAACACATCGCTACAGTAGTCAGAAAATCTTTCTACATGGCCCACCTAATTACAAAAGGCTTCTCATCTAGAAAAAAGGAGGTCATTGTTCCCCTCTACTCATCCCTCATTAGACCTATTATAGAATACAACACCTCGTTTGGTATGTACCTCATGAAACATTTGCAACAGCTGGAAAGGCCACAGAAATACCTCACAAAGAGGATCACTGGCCTAAAACATCTGCCCTATGCAGACTGCCTCAAAAAAACTCCAGCTCTACTCTGTTTCATATCGCCTACTCAGAGGGGATCTCTGCCTAACATACAAGGCCATGTCAAACCCACAAATGTTGGACCTGCTCCACTTAAAGAAATCCCAATCCATTTGAGCCACACACTCCAGGGACCTAGGCCTTGTCACCCCAATAAACAACACTTGCTGGAGACTTCCCATACTCTGGAATGGACTGCCCATTCAGGTCAAGCAGAGCACCTCTTTGGCTCTTTAAGAAAAATCTTGACGATTGGATGGGAAATAGGAAATTCACCCCGGGGATCACTTCGGTGGCTCTGCTTAACAGGGGTGCAGGAAAATAAATTTCTGTAAGTGCCGATAGACAGGGAATCCATATGGCTAGGCTTCTATAGACCCTAGGTCCAATAACCTAGTACCTACCTATGAACCTAAAAGTCATTAAATCAAGTAAGAGTTTGGCAATTCTCTTTACTCCAATACTGTCTTTAAAGCCTGGAGGTCTATCCCCAACACATCATTAGCACCACCAACTAATTCAAATTTAAGCAACTCAGGGCATACTTAACTGATAATTGGCTTTGTTGATGCACTACCCCTGGCTGACAGAAAAAAGTACCTCTCTTCATTCACTGCTCTTTACTCTATCTGTCATGTATTCTCATATATCTGTAAACCACATCTTTTATCTGTTCTATCCATTCTCATCTATCTGCTCCCTTTCACCACTTTCTAATTACTATCACCTTTTTCTCCCTACACCTTCTCTTTACACCTTATGTCTGTTTACTAATTTTCTGTTCTATTTGTATTCTGTATACATTGTGTGGCTTTTTTTTTTTGTATAATCTAAGTTGTAACATTCATTTTTGCACCATTGACCATAGATTTTCATTGCTTAGGTCTCACTTATAATTATTTGAAGTATGAACTCTGTAAACTCTGTATGATGTACCTATGTAATTTGTTATTCAATATTGTATTGTTAATTTACTGTAGCTTGGAACTTTTCTCCCTGGGCCTCCACTGAAAATGGGCTTTTAGCCCAGTCAGACCTCCCCAGTAAACAAATGCTAAATAAATAAAATAAATGTTTCTGAAACACTACAGTATTTTAAGATACCTAAAAAAGTAAACACACTTTTTTAAAGTTTTAGTCACTAGCATCCTCGTCTTTTTCAGCACGGGTTCATGTATATTTTATATATTTTATTGATTCATTTAGGAAGGTTTAAGTAATGCTGTTTACATAAATAGAACTTTAAAAGATTTTTTTTTATCCTTGGATGATTCATCTAGCTGAAAAGTAATATTTTATTCTCTAAACTTAACTTGAAATGGTACATATTTTACACGGGTTACCAACTCATGTGATAAATGATCTATGAATTCTGTTGATCAGTTGTTTGATGCAGTGCTTGTGATTTTGTATAAAACCATTGTCATATTTTACTTTGTCATTCTCATGAAGTCTGGCAGTGTTCCAGTGGACGAAAATCTCACATTGCATGTATTAAAGCTTAAATAAATATTTGTTCATTCACAATTTTCAAATTCATGGTTATATCACATTCAGGAGCTGACAACAGCTTTTTTCTAGTTTCGGCAGCAAACTCAATCTGAGCAATTATTATCGGTAGAAGGAGGAGCTCGAGAATTGGATACAAAGTCTTTTCTATGTGGCCGAGTCAGATCCTAACCTGTCTGTGAGGGGGAATGAAAATGGACAACATAGATGCCAAGTTATGATAAGTGCATAACTTCTAATTATTAATTGCTTATAGGTGATAAAGTAGTCTCAACAATGTCAAATGGTAGTTTCTTTTCAGTACTAAATAGACTAGTGATTGTGACAATTAAAGCTAGATAATAAAAGACACTGACCATAGAACCCAAAAAACAAACCACAACAAGGCTCTAGACACAAATTAGTGCTTTTCTTCTTTTAATATATAGAACTTCTCCAGAAAACAATAAAACAATAAATCCTACAACTCTTTTAAAACCCACCTAAAAGATCATGTGAATAAAATCAACCAATGAGCTTTCACTGAAAGTTTTTGTCATTCATTGACTGAAAATTTCATTGATAAAAAATCTTCTCATTGGATCTTAAAGAAAAACATAAACAATTCCAACGACTAAACTCATTGTTTTAGCCAATAATTACCAAAATGTGACTAAACAATGTCTGAAAACATACTGATAGTGATGATAATTATATTTTTTGTGTCAATAAAAACATTTGATGTTGATGGTTTCATTAAGTCCCATTGCACTAGCAGCCATGAGCCTAATCTGCCACATTGCTTCTTTACACTAGATAATAAAAGCTCCAGCTTGTGAAGATTAGTACACCGTTAGGAAAGTAAAGATTCCTTTGTGTTTTGTTTGGTATGTTATTAGTCCCAGAAGTATTACATACAATACAAGGTGATGTTGTATGGTAATTAAAGGCTTGAAAGATATTTTGTGTGGTTTCAATATGTATTAGCATGAAGTTAGACTTCAGAGATCAAGAGAAAAGGCTGATTCAGCTGCTGAAGAAATTACAACAGCATGGTTTCAAGTTAAATAAAAGTAAATGTAAAATAAGACTGATAAATCTAAATGCATGACATATTCTAAAGTCAGAGGGAGTGATGCCCAGTGCACAACAAAGAGTAGTTGTGCATATGCGAAAGACAGAAGATGAGAAAGCATTATAGAGGTTTCTGGAAGTTATGCAGTATCACTCAAAAACTGGAACTAGCATGTCTTAGCAAACTTTGTTTTTAGCAAGATATAGCTGCAGAATAGATATTTTTTATTTGCAAGAAAAGAGTTTTGAAATTCTTAGAAAAGTAAGTATAGTAGTACCAATGTTGAAAGTAGTGTGATGGGAATAAAATGGTTGTGTTGCAACTAAGTTCTAGAGTTCCACTATGACATCTTCAATGCCTAGAAGCCAATGAACCACAATGCTCAAATAAAAGCCTGAACAGAAAAGGGCAAAACTCAAACTATATTTTTCTTTTGTAGAAGGGAAAGCCGCTGTGCATTCCCATATCTCCAGAACTTATATTTGCCCAGTTTGTATTTGCACAAACATGAAACAGGGAGAAATCTCCTAAAACAAAAGAATCACTGCCTGTAATACGCACTGAGAAATTAAACTATCAGTGATTTCCAAATGTAAACAGTTACTGGCAGTTTGATCCTCTGAGGATTGTGACTCGGTCACCTGGCACTAGAGAAAGAAATTGGCAATCTGTTGAGGAGCCAAAATGCCAGTTACAGTGGTGTTGGAATTGTGGTACTACAAAAATAACAGACCAATGTCTGTGGATCAAAAGTATACGAAATACAGAAATGAAAGGCACTTATATAGAGGGACTGTTAGCAAGGCATCTGTGGCTATAATGCCACAAATATGTGATAGAAGTTTAGGTGGAAAAAGACCATAAATGTTGGCAAAGCATAGTCAAAATGCTTTATACAAAGCACTTGCTATATTACAGAGGGTATTCATTTACGCAAGTATAACATGAAAGAAATGCAGACAACTCCAGGACCTACACATGCTGATGTGTTGAGAAGAGCATATTTATTAGAGAGGCACGAGCAAGTGATGGAATGAAAACTAACAATTCTTTCTGCAATACAGGAGCTCCAATGACAAAAATAATTCTGGCAATATAAACATCACATCTGTAGTGCTCTTTTCTGGCATGAAACTATATTGCTGATCAGTAATCATCACCTCCCTTCTTAACCTAGCTTCCACTACTCTTTTCCATAATTTCATACTGTGACTGATTAGTTTTATCCCTCTGTAGTTACTACAGCTCTGCACATCACCCTTATTCTTAAAAATCAGTACCAAAACACTTTTTCTCCACTCCTCAGGCATCGTCTCACTTTCCAAGATTTCATTAAACTTTCATTAAACAATCTGGTTAAAAATTCCACTGCCGTTTCTCCTAAACACCTCCAAGCTTCCACAGGTATGTCACCTGGACCAACAGCCTTTCCATTCTTCATCCTCTTCATAGCTGTCTGTACTTCCTCCTTGCTAATCCACTGCACTTCATGATTCACTATCCGCACATCATCTAACCTTCTCTCGCTCTCATTCACTTCATTCATCAACCCCTCAAAGTACTCTTTCCATCTGCTCAACACACATTCCTCGCTTGTGAGTACGTTTCCCTCATTATCCTTTATCACCCTTACCTGCTGCACATCTTTACTAGCTCGGTCCCTCTGTCTAGCCAATCGGTACAGGTCCTTTTCTCCTTCCTTAGTGTCCAACCTTTCATACAACTCTTCATATGCCTTATCCTTATCCTTCCCCATCTCTCTCTTTTGCCAGGCACCTCATCTCCTTATATTTATGTCTACTTTCTTCATCTCTTTGACAATCCCACTTCATCTTCGCCAGCCTCTTCCTCTGTATACTCTCCTGTACTTCCTCATTCCACCACCAGGTCTCCTTGTCCTCCTTCCTCTGTCCAGATGTCACACCAAGCACCTTTCTAGCCATCTCCCTTACTACTTCTGCTGTAGTTGCCCAGCTATTCGGTAACTCTCCACTGCCTCCCAGTGCCTGTCTTAACTCTTCCATGAACTCCACCTCACAATCACCCTTTTTTAATTTCCACCATTTGATCCTTGGTGCTGCCCTCACACTCCTCCTCCTCTTCTTGATCACCAATGTCATTCTACAGACCATCATTCTATGCTGCCTAACTACACTTTCCCCCATCAACACTTTACAGACTCCAATCTCCTTCAAACTGGCCCTTCTGCATAGGATATAATCCACCTGTGTGCATCTCCCTCCACTCTTGTATATCACCCTGTGCTCCTCTCTTGTTAAAATATGTATTCACCACAGCCATGTCCATCCTTTTTGCAAAGTACACTACCATCTGACCTTCTGCATTCCTTTCATTAACATCATACCTACCCATCACTTCCTCATCCCCTCTGTTCCCTTCACCAACATGCCCATTGAAATCTGCTCCGATCACCACTTTCTCACCCTTGGGTACAGTCATCACCACTTCATCCAACTCACTCCAAAATTTTTCTTTCTCATCCGTCGCACACCCAACTTGCAGAGCATATGCATTAACAACATTCATCATTACACCATCAATTTCCAGCTTCATAAACATCACTCTATCCAACACTCTTTTCACCTCCAAAACACTTGTGGTATACTGTTCCTTCAGGATAACCCCTACCCCATTTCTCCTCCCATCCACACCATGATAGAACAATTTGAACCCACCTCCAATACACCTGGCCTTACTTCCCTTCCACCTGGTATCTTGTACACACAATATATCAACCTTCCGTCTGTCCATCATATCAGCTAGCTCTCTCCCTATACCAGTCATGCTGCCAACATTCAAAGTTCCTACCCTCACTACCACACTCCTAACCTTTCTCCTCTCTTCCTGCCTTCGGGCATGCCTTCCCCCTCTTCTTCTCATTCTCCTCTTTCGGCCAACAGTAGCCCAATTTCCGCCAGCACCCTGTCGGCTAACAGTACTGGTTGCAGTCGTTGTTAACCCGGGCCTCGACTGATCTGGTATGTAAATCTGTATTGGTTTCCGCATATCTCATTTGGCAGATGTTTTACGCTGGATGCCCTTTCTGACACAACCCTCCCCATTTATCCGGGCTTGGGACCAGCACGAAGAAATGCACTGGCTTGTGCATCCCCAATGGCTAGGTTATTGCTGTTATTTAAATGAGAAACCTTTTCATTGTATTTGAAATCTCTTATGTGGGAAACTCTAGTTACTGTTTAAAATAAAATAAAATAAAATAAAGAATTGATATGATCTTATGTAACTCCCTGTTTTTCTGTGAGGACAGAAGATGATGCATGTATAGAGATATGAAAGTAAAGTTAGCAAGCTTGAACTTGGTTGGGAGATGAGGGCAACCACACTTATGAGGGTTTGCTGTTTGAAGCCTACCTTGTACATGTTACTATATGAGAAGCTGTTGCTATGGGAGTATCAATGGATGTAGTCTATATGGACTTTAGAAAAGCATTTGACTCATTCCCACATAGTAAAGTGATTCAAGAAATGTAAACAGTTAATATTAGTGGGACCATTATAAAGTGGGTAGCAAACTGGCTAACTAATAGATCTTTTAAACTAAAAGTGTAGGAAGATACAAACAGGGGTACACCTTTTTTTTTTGAGGGGAGAGTACCACAAGGATCTTTGCTTGTACAAATACTGTTTACAATATTTATGTCTGATTTTCTAGTTAGCAAGACTGTTTGGACTAGTAAATTTGTTGAATGACACTAAAGTTAGGACCATAGTGAACTCAGTTTCTAACCAAGAATGACCACACTATTATGTTGATGCACTATGCAAGTGGTCAAAGAAACCATATGGGTTTTAATGTCAGAAAAACAAAGGTGCTGCATTTTGGTTAAAATAATCCATTTTACCCTTATATCATAAATAATGTTATACCTGGTGGTGGGGAAAAGATCACAGACTTAGAGATAATGCTAGAATGGTCTTGCATATTGTAAACATGTACAGACTTCAGCCTGGACATGCTACTTAATGATAAAAGATATCCTCTGGGAGAATATCCAGTGGAGACAAAATACTATTATTGCCAATCTACAAAGTAGCTGTAAGGCCTACTACTGACTACTGCACTGAAGCCTGTGTGTATCTTAACTGTTCATAATATAGTAGATTGCTAAGAATTCAAAGATGTTATACAGGATAAATTGATAAGGTTACACATCTAAGTTATGAGGATAGATTGGCCAGGTTATTGTTTTATTCAATTGCTTACACACTGGTTGAAGTGCCCTTAATATTAATGGATAACTCTGCAAACAATGTTATCTTGGCATCAGTAATTGGTACAGAATTTAGATCACACTTAGGGGGAAGATCATTCCATGGAAGGAACTAGTAAGGTTTGGAGTAGCCATCCACTGGATATCAGAAGAAATGGAAGTATTGAGACTTTTAAATGCATTTTTTACAAATGGTTTAATTTGGGGTTTATGGTTGTTTGACAATTCTTGGCAAACAGAAGAAACTTTTTTTAAGGCCCCAAGTTTGAAACACTGAACATTGAATATTGAATAGTTAGGCCTGATATGTCTTCAATAAGAGGCAAATATAGGGTATGTACTTAGCTGTAGATCGGATTCTTCTTTAAATATTGTGACTTATACAACTGGTGTTTTATATCCCCTGTGCATTGCATTGACCTCTGTAGATTTCATTTATACAAAATGTGTTTCTTGTTTAAGTAAAGTTGTTTTTATTCATTTTAAAGGTATTATGACTCTTTTTAATTGATATGCTATTTATCACCTGAGGAGATATTATTTAGCACTGTAGGTTATCCACCTCCAGTTAGTCAGATCAACTGTCCACTTACGTCCAGCAGTACTATCTCCTCAGTCTTGAACAATATGGAAAAAGCACAGATGTCAGGTGATAAAGCACCTCTCAGAAAGCAGGAAAATTAATAGTAATCAAAAAACAAAGTGGTCACTTGAACTGAGTCTGAAGAAGTGTCCTTAACAGATGCAAAAGTGCTTACTTTGTTTTTATCGTTGTTATTGCTTTGTTATTAAACTACAGTTATACTTCACAGACCATGCTTGCTACCTCTTTGTCTTTTGATTACTTAAACAATATGGATTCTGAGTTGGCCAGAGCACAGTGACAGTAGTACGCTCACTTACGGATAAGATCCTTCTCAACACAGATAAAAGAAACATTTCAGAGCACTTTTAAAAGCTTTTGATCTTATTGACCCACCTGCTCCTCCTTCACTCCCTCCAAGAAAGTGGAGTTAGCTGCAGCACTGGCACCTTGTTCCAAGATTTCTTAACAAATCGTTATTTCAGAGTCAAAATCATCCCATTCCTATCATCCCTACTGACTCTAGCCAATGCATTGCCCAGTTTCCATGCTCACTCCATTGTTTTCAGTCTTTGTTAACAAACTGCACTCCAACATTCCTGGCCCTCTTTAAATTGATGTCATGGTTATCCTTTGATCCAGTCTCTCACATTCTGCTATTCAAACCCAGCTTTAATCTGACCTCTGTTCTCTTAATTATTCACTAAACAATATTGATCTTCTCCTAAATAACCCAAAACAAAAAGTATGATAGCTGGAACCACAGAAAATCTTTAAAATCTCACAAAGCTGTCAACATTAAAGATCTCAGTGGTACCACCAATAAAAATAACCACATCCTTTAAATATCTGGGTTTATGGCTGGATTAGTCATTTAACTTCCATAACTACATTGAAAATACCTGGAAATATTTTTAATTCTGGTCCTGGGAAAATTTTTAATTTTTTTCCCAAACCAGATAACTCTGCAATAGGTAAAGGAGTTCTCCTTACTCAAACAACACGTAGGCCCCGTCAAAGCAATAGCCTCAAAAAAAAAAAAAAAAAAAATGTACTCTATAGTCTATTGAAAAAAGTCTGATAATTCATTTTCAACCCCCCCCCCCCTCAGGGGTACTGTTGAACCAACCTCTCCAAAGCACAGTGGCTCTCGGGACACTTACAGAGTTGAGCTGCTCCTAAGGTCTCTTCTCTGCAAACTACTTACACCAGGTTATTTCCTAGCTCTTACTGCCAAAGCCAAGAATAAAGCCACTCCCTACAGCCTTTACAACTTTTGTCAATTGACCGCTTCACTCTACACACCACCAAATTGCACTGTACTGACCACACCTTCTTCATTCTTGCACCCAAACTCTGGCAGCCCTCTCCTTTCACCTAAAAGAAATTTCCTCTTCCTTCACTTTGAGTACAACTCAAAGCTGCTATCAAAAAAAAAAAAAAATGAGAGCAATTGCTTTTCCACTATACATAATGACCTAACACCTCTCACCTACATTACTTCTACTTCCACCCTCTGTGCTTACCCCCTGTATACCTCCCATATTAACTACTAAAATTAATCAA
The DNA here is from genome assembly GCF_019279795.1 of Protopterus annectens. NCBI lineage: Eukaryota > Metazoa > Chordata > Ceratodontiformes > Protopteridae > Protopterus > Protopterus annectens. The sequence goes on from NC_056734.1 coordinate 934,125,297, forward strand.
TATTTGTTTTTCTCCTCTGTTAATAATAATTGCTCATCATTTCAGGTGTGTGATGGAATCTGCACCTTCTGTGATTATTCTGCGTTTGTGAATTATTTCTGTTTTATTTATTTATTTATTTTTTGTGAGTTTTTTCACATAGACTGTGCTTTTACATGGTCTGTTGCAGTAAGTGTACTATTCTAGTAAACACAATAAATAAATAATAAATGCTACCCATAAGTTATGCAAATGATGATGAATGAAAAGGTGGACCTTATGAAACTAGCACATACCTAAGGGTGTTGTGAAGCCCTGCACGACAGATAGAGGACCTTACTACCCATAGTAGGCATTAATTCCCTAATAATGGCTACCCTGCAGGGCATTATTGTGCTTTAAAATGGGCTGTTGAATAGATTTGTAGTTGTTTTTTATTATTATTACTAGATATTTTTTATACAATTTTGATGCAAAACAAATGTTTCAGACTTGATGTAGGATATGCATCTGTTGTTGGAGGAAGCATTTTACACCCAAAATATAAGTTATGTAAGTATTTATTGCCTGTACAAACACACACACACACACACACACACACACACACACACACACACACACACACACACACACACACACACACACACATACACACACACACGTATACATAGAAATGCACACATGTGCCCAGCAGTCATGGCCACTTTGTTGTTTGAATACACCTCAGATGTCTAACTCTGACCAAATGAATGAAAATTAATCATAGAATGCAAGACATTGTAACCCTTCCATGCCTCTTAACTGTTCCTGTTTTGGCTTTGTAGGTCTACTCTGTTCCTTGCAGAATGTTTGATCTGCTGATAAATCACTGGGGATTAAAGTCAGCCAATAATGGGAGACATTAGAATTTCATACTTATTGTTTAGGCAAAATTTACTGATGGACTGCCTGTTGCAGTTGAAAGAGGGTATGTACTGTATCTTTCTCTTGTAGAAGCTCTCTTTCTTTCTCTCACATACTCAGACACACATTACTTGTTTTTTCTTTTAATTTTACTGTAATTAAACAGTAAATTTGTGTTTAGTGCACATTAAAAAAAACATCCATTTGCTTTTTTTTTCTGTCTGAGCTTCATGGCATTATAATATGCAGCTGCAGTACAGTGCCAGACTTTTTTTCTGCCAAGCATTACCTCTACATTAACATCCTTTTAGGGAATATTTTTTCTATAATCTGGTAGAACCTGCATGCTTTGCCCATTCTCTAACATTTTTATAATTTCTTTTTGGCCAAATCAAGAGTCGTCAGGTAAATGGTGTGTTTGGTCTCTAGCTATATCGGGAGTGGTGATATAACTAGAACTCCAGGAAGAAAATTGTGGAGAATTGACAAATTCTATCAGCCTTAACAAGAAATTTTGAGTGTGTGTGTGTGTGTGTGTGTGCGTGCGTGCGTGTGTGTGTGTTGTTGTTTTTTTGTTTGAAAGCCAGTTACCTTGGATAAGGGATGGGGCACTACATGTGGTACGAAAGAGACTCTGGATGCTAGGCCAAAGAATCTGTAAGTGATTAGTTTGTAATCCTAGTGAAGGTGTGGATGCCGAAAGCCAGTACCCAGGATAGTAGTACATATTCCCTTATTCTTTTATGTCCAGGTTGCACTTGGTGAATTATTGGTTATTGAGTCCTCACATAGACTGTTGGTACCCTTGTTGGCTATAGCTAAGAGTTATAGCAAGGGGCTTTGCTAGTTATGTCCAGGTTGTAGTATATATATATATATATAAAGAGAGAGAGAGAGAGAGAGAATATGGAAAGAAAACATTCATCTTTATAATAATTCAGTTTATCCTTTGTGAGGTCATAGAGATAATGGAGCCAGTCCTGGGATCCAATGTGGGCACAAGGCATTGCAATCAGTTTTGGGAAAGGTACTAGTTCATCACAAAATGTGGGCACATGAGCGTGCACACACCCTCAGACAATTTGGAGCATGCCAATTCATTACTACTGCATGAGTTTTGGAAGTCAATGAAAACCATAGTAGAAAGCCATAGCACCACAGCAAAGAATCCAACTGTAAACCATTAAAACCACAATGACCACTTGAGACTACTGAAATAAAAAAACACCACACTTTAGTGTCAATTTTATTACGCTTTCATCGACAGACTTCCTCAGAATAAAATCAACAAACTTTCAACCTTCTTTTATACATTCTAAATACAAACAACAATTAATCAATTAAACAATCAAGCAATCATAATTATTCACTTATTTGTATTTTCCTCACTAAAAAAATCAAACCAGAAACTTATTTTCAAGTTCTTAGTCTCTTTTCTTTTAAAAAACACTTAAGGTTAATATTTTCATTCAACCCCGGTGGTTGGTGAGCACATAATCTTGGTACAAAGAAGAGGCATTGTACAAGGCAGCTATGGAGATTTATACTAAGATTGAAACAAGCTTTAAGCCAATTTTAATAGGAGCTGATTTAAATGTTAATAGGAAGGACAGTAATTTGGAGAAAGGTCCAGTGTTTATTCTTGATATGTCAGCTGACTCTAATGTTATTAAAACCATTATCAAAAACAACTGGAGAGTTTTACAAGGTAATTGTAATGTATGGGAGGTTATAAAGCAACAGCCTAGTTTTGTTTATCTAAAAAACAAAAAGTTTTAAATGCATGTTAGAGAAGCAAAATACCTTAGTCAAAATGCCATCTACGGATAAGGAAATTGGTATGTGTACTTGTGGTATGTGTAGTATATGTAGGTTTATTTATGTTACCAAATATATGTTTATTGAAAATGTAGGTTTTACTGTTTAGTCAAAAGAAAGATTTACATGTAAAACTACAGGATTAGTGTATATCGGAGTGTTTTCAGGGTGTCCCATTTATTATATTTGCATGACCACTCAGAGTTTAGAAAAACGTGTAACAGAACATTTATATCACATAAGGCTCAAAGATGATAACAGCGCTTTATACAAGCATTCGAAAATGTGTTCAAAATATAAAAAGTTTTTATTTTCTGTCATTGAATGTGTACCACATGACTTAAGAGAGGGAAATTACAAAAATAAGTTGGAAATGGTTGAAGCAAAGTGGCAAATAACATTATGTGCTCACCAACCACCGAGGTTAAATGAAAATATTAATTATGTGCATTTTAAAAGAAAAGAGACTAAAAACTTGAAAATAAGTTTCTCGTTTGGATTTTTAGTGAGGAAAATACAAATAAGTGAATAATTAATTATGATTGCTTGATTGTTTAATTGTCAGTTGTTTGTATTTAGAATGTATAAAAGAAGTTTGAAAGTTTATTGATTTTATTCTGAGGAAGTCTGTTGACAAAAGCGTAATGAAATTGTTTGATGCTAAAGTGCCGTGGTTATTTATTTTAGTAGTCTCCAGTGGTCATTGTGGTTTTAGTGGATTAAAGATATTTTTTTCCACTTATGTATGCCTTTTGTTTTGAAAGAATCAAATGATATAACCTCTTGCTAGGATATATAAACACTACTTACTATGTCCCTGCACTTCCAGAGAAAACTGTCGAATGCCTCTGAAGAAACTAGACGTGTATATGGACTGTTTCAGGAGCAACTCATAATGTTAAAAACTGAACGATTGCACTTACTGATAAAATTTGCATTTATTTGGGGCCGGATTCACGAAGGCTTGCACGGAGTTTAAGAGTAGAGTAAGACTCCATGCAGCCAACATGTCCGCCGAGCGATCCAGGAACAGCCGGTAGGGGCATGCAACAGAGCTCTCAAAACTAGCCCTACACGGACAGGGCTTGGATATGCAAATTACCTCAATTGCAGGCGAAAGCTATGCAAATGAGGTAAATTTGCGATCCAGGAAACCCAAACCTGTCCGAGTAGGAGTAGTGTTATTTGCAGAAATGTACTCAGTTGACAACTGAGTACGGTTCTGCAAATAGCAAAACGGAGCCATGACAGCTCCAAAAAAAGGATGCATTTACAGGAGGAAGCATACCAATGGCCAAAAATACGGCCATTGGCAATGTGAAGTGATGCAAAATAAAAATAAAATAACTTTTTTTTCCCATCCCAATCTCCAGGGTTTAAGCATAGCTAGGTGCCGCGCAAAAGCGCTGCTCCCTAAAAAACAGAAAATCAATAATTAAGATCCACAAATGTGGATTTTTTTTGCTGATATGAATTTACAATGCAAGTGAATGGCAGGCTGAAGACAACATGGCCACCGAGTAGAGGTTGCTAAGGGGGGAAGCTCAGTCTAAAAGATGTAACCAAGCATTAGCAGGCAATCCTATGCAAATGAGGGTTAGGATAGTGAATCGCAAGTTTACATAGCAAATGAACACAGTCAGTGGAGTGTAGGAGTAGGATAAGGGGAGTAACAGAGTAGAAGATAGGTGACATCACGAGGGGGGTATGTATGAAAAAAGTGAAACTCATTGGAGCAGAGTGGCATGTGTCAGCTTACATTTACATATCATTGAAAGAGGTGTGTCAACAGGTAGGCTAGGTAAAGTAAAGAAATCGAAGGTGTATGCCGTGGATAACACCAAAGTTTCTTGCTGAGCGTGCATGCGAGTGCCAGTAAACCCGAGTAAGACAGTGTGCGCGCGTGTAAGCATGTGTGTGCGCGTGTAAGCCGGAGTAAGTATATGTAAGGCTGTGTAAACAGTTGTAAGTGCATTTGTGCCGGTGTGCACGCGTTTTAACAAGAATAAAGAAGTTTTAGTCCATGTAAGCATGTGTGCGTGCATGTTAGCTGCTGTGCGCGGCGCTCCCCCCTGAGGAAACAGAAAGGAAAAAGGAAGCACACCAAATAGTAGGAAGTTACCAGGGAGTACTAGCAGAGCTAGCAGGTGAAAACAATCAGAATCAGGCAATTACACAGGCAGTGCACTAGCCCAGCCCAGCCCAGCACTTAAAACTCTGCAAACAACAGTCCATTATGTTTCTCTCAAGAGACACTGCAACACTGCAGTAAGCTAATAGAAGTGAAAACTGAAAAAGCTTTACTGAGACAAAAAATGTTAGGGGCTGCCATTGCTGTTATAAGGCGACATATGCAACATGCTGAGGGTGGTGATAATGCAAATGCTGCTGGATAACCCACAGTGAGGAGACGGAGAAGAGTGTACAGGCCCAGGGTAACCTACCATGGGCTACATGATCTGGAGATAGTGGAGCGCTATAGAGTGGACAGAGACCTCTTGCAGCAAATTGTTGAGCTGTGCAGGCCAAGCCTCACACACAGAACCAACATAGGGGAACCCATCCCAGTGGAAACCAAGGTATGTGCTGGCCTAAGAATATTAGCAACAGGTACCTTCCAGAGACCATCTGGTGATATGATGGGGATATCACAGGCATCAGCATTCAGGGTACTGCACCAGTTCCTGGATGCCATGTCAGCACATGGTGATCATGTATATTTCCCCAATTCCCGTGAGGTATTGGCCAGAAATATGCGTCTCTTCCAGCAAATAGCGGAATACCCTGAGGTAGTGGGTGCAATAGACTGCATGCACATATGCATCAAAGCACCAGCCAGTGAGCAGGGTAGGTTCTACTTCAACCGCAAGGGCTTCCCCTCCATCAACTGCCAGGTCATGTGTGATGCCCAGGGCATAATACTGAATGTGTGTGCTGGCTGCCCTGGAAGATACCATGATTCTCATGTCTGGAATCTGATGCAGCTGTACCAGACATTTGCCAACGGGGACATCCCACATGGTCACCTAGTGGGGGATGCTGGCTATGCACTGGAGCCATGGCTGATGACACCCATCAGAAATGCACACACACCTGAACAGGAATGCCATAGTGAGGCACATGCACAAACACAAAATGTAATTGAGCGTGTGTTTGGGCTGCTCGAATCACGGTTCTGGTGCCTGGACACATCTGGTGGAGCTTTGCAGTACTCACCAACTACATGTACCCAAATTGTCATGGTATGTGCTATGCTACATAATACGATCCTGTGAAAACACCTACAGCAGGACCAGCATAGGCCTGGGCCAAACTGCCCCCCACCATTGCCAAGGCCATCACAGGCAGAGTGTGACTCGGAGGAGGAACAACCTGAGCCTGCCCCAGTAAGCAGAAGGAGGCATGCCCAGTATGCTTTGGCCTTGGCAAAGAGGCAACGCATAGCACATACACTGGCTCAGTAGGAACTCTGGAAATTATACTTCTCTCTGACTCGCACATATAGTAAAAGGGATGCCTAAGTTGACATTACCTGCTTTCAAACATGTATAGGGAGTGTAGTATGTGCATCTGACAGCCAGCCCTGCAGCACCACCTGAGGCATGATTGCCATGTATTAAGCAATATAAAGTAGTGCTAAACAGCATTTACCACCATGTAGTATATGTAAAGAAAATCTCACACACCAACTAGCACAACTGTGGTCAATTTTGAGTAATATTGGCCAATGTCCAGCAATGTTGGTTAATATTGAGCAATGTTGGACAAGCTGGGTCTAAGTATATGAAGGTCTCACCAAACACCATTATATTGGGTGACTTCAACAACCCAAAAATTGACTGGGAGCATTACTCATGCCCCAACACCCTAGCCCAAAGGTTCCTAGAATTTATAAACTCAAATGCTATGGAACAACTAGTCACCACCCCCACAAGAGGGGATAACATACTGGACCTGGTCATCACCAACATGGGGACTCTATGCTCCATACCAGAGGTATTCCCCTCATTGGTAAGATCGGACCACAAATTAATCTCACTGGATATCCACATCCCGATCCCACCCACAGCCCAGAAAACCACAGTGAAAATCCTCTCAAAAGCTAACTTCACACTTCCCAAAACCGAGGTGGAATCCTTCAAGGCCTCCGGGCCAGTGGAAACTACGGCTCAAACTGCAGAATCCTTTATAAACGCATTCTATGGACACCTTCAGGAATGCATAGATCATGCTATCCCAAACAAAACTAAGACCCAATCTTCCAAAGGCAGGCGTCCTGCCTGGTGGACCCCAGCCATAAATAAGCTGTGCAACAGAAGGAGGAAGCTACTACATGATAGAGCAAAATTCCTAAAAGGGAAGGCATCTCTGATCAGTACTAGCAAAAAACTATGATCCCTCATAAAATCATCCAAGGCCAGCTTCGAGAGAAAAATTGCACAGGACACTAAAGATAATCACAAGGCCTTCTTTAGTTATGTTAGGAACCTGGGTGGCAACTCCCAGATATGCTCAGAGTTGGTCCAAAATGACTAAAAATACACTGAACCCACAGACATTGCCAACATCCTGGCAGACAGGTTCAGTGCAAACTTCTCCCCCCCTAAAGAGCAAATATCTATCCCAGCAGAGTGCTGCCTCCCTGACATCTCAGATGCTCAGGTGAGAGCCGCCCTCTCCAAAGCAAGAAACACAGCATCAATGGGACCAGAGTGTCCCGGGCTGCATCCTACATGAGCTCCAAGAAGAGCTAAACCCCCACATAAAGCTGCTGTTCAATCTCAGCCTTACTACAGGATATGTACCCAAAGAATGGCGTACAGCAACAGTGGTCCCACTTCACAAAGGTGGTGCCTCTACGGACCCTGGAAACTATTGCCCCATAAGCCTGACTAGCCTGGTCTGCAAAGCTATGGAGAGGATCATCATGGAACTCATAAACAAAGACATTGGGGACCTACAGACACTGGATCCTACCCAATTTGGCTTTGTTAAGGGCAGATCCTGCCTCTTAAACCTGGTCGATTTCTTTGAAACAGTCACCAAGGCCATTGATGAGGGGAAGGTAGTCCACACAGCCTACCTGGACCTTGCAAAAGCATTCAACACAATACCCCACTTGGGCATCATAGATAACCTCTCCAACTTAAATATAAACCCCATGTCATAAGATGGGTTGCAAACTGGCTCAAGGACAGAACCCACATAGTCAGAATTGCTGGAGCCATGTCAGACTCTAAACCAGTTACAAGTGGCATCCCACAAGGCTCAGTCCTGGGACCTCTCTTGTTCGGTATATATTTTTTTGAGGTTCAGGCTAACACGGGAGGACTGTGGCTGAGCAAGTTCACAGATGACTGCAAACTGGGCGCCATAATTGACTCTCCAGCTGACACAAGCATCCTCCAAAAGGGTCTCATGGAGATGGATAACTGGTGCCAGAGCCATGGCCTAAAGCTAAACGCTAAAAAGTGTATAGTCATACCCTTTGGCAAAAACAAAGTGCCCACAAATTACCACATAGGCGGGAATCCATTAAGTATGGAAGAAGTAATAAGAAGTAATTAGGGACCTGGGGACCCAAGTTGACAGTAATCTCTCCTTTGACAACCACATTGCCAAAGTGGTTAGAAAGACCTTCTATATAGCCCACCTTATCATGAAAGGATTCACATCTAGATCGAGGGAGGTCATTCTGCCCCTTTATTCATCTCTCATCAGACTCATAATTGAATACAGTGCCCCATTTGGGATGTACCTTACCCGACACCTGCAGCAACTAGAAAGACCCCAAAAGTACCTCACAAAGAGGATCATGGGACTCAAACAGATGCCATATGCTGCTCGGTTAAAGAAACTCCAGCTCTACTCAGTTGCATACCACCTACTTAGAGGTGATCTATGCCTGACGTATAAAGCCATGTCCAACCTGGAATTAATGAGCATGCTCCACCTCAGAAATTCCAAATCCCTTAGAGCTACGCGCTCGAGGAACTTGAACCACAGCACAGAAATAAATAGGACATGCTGGAGGGACAGATTCATAACCCAGAGGCTCCCTTCGCTCTGGAATAGAATCCAAGTCCATGTTAGGCAGAGCCCCTCACTGACTCTCTTCAAGAGGAATCTTGATGAGTGGATGGGAGATCGTAGGTTTACCCCGGGGATTACTTTGGTGTCACTACTAGACAGAAGCACAGTAAACTAACCTTAAAAAGGGCACAGTAAAATCAGTTCAGAGGGTGGCGAAAGCCAAACACACTCTGGCTAGGCTTGTAAAATGCCTTAGGGCAGATAGCCTAGTATGAACCTATGAACCTAAGTAGGGCATAGCTGAACAAAAGCCAACATGCTCATATTTGCTCTACTGGCCCTTAAGCAGTCTGGTCTGCTCAGTATGAAAATATAAAGCAGCGATGGTCCTCGAACCCAGGATACTGTGCACTATAGTCATAGTACTGAACCACTAAACCATGACAGTATTGCAGTGGTCAGCCTGTATGAAGAAATGTTGATAAGTCTATGCAAAGTATTCCATGGAAACCCTGCAGGCACAGCATAATTCCTGTCGAGTTATGACACAAAGATGAGTCCCGCAGTAAGAATAGAACCTGACTTTCAACACACACAGTAGAAATGTTAATATTGGACATGTACACATACATCAACAAATGTAGTGGACCTCAGACAGCAACATACTGAAAGGTCACACTGGGCATGCTCACACACTTGAATAAATTAGACAAATGTCAGGCAACAGAACACACACTTAGGCCATGTTGGAGTACAGCAGTGGGCCACACATATCAGGCAGTTGCATGTGTTAACCCAGGAACCTCTCACTATCCAGCAATCTACCCTGTGCACACAGTTATATGACAACAGACACATATATAATATAGTGGAACCCTGTCATAATCAAATATGTTCTGCAGATACCTAAGTTCTTCATAGAAAGTGGGAAAGCAAAGACGGTAAAACCTGCAAACAGTATCAGCAATAAACATTGTGCATCCTGAACATTATCATAGGTTCAGAGGTTGATACTAGGCTATCTGCCCTAGGGCATGTACAAGCCTAGCCAGAGTGTGTTTGGCTTTCGCAACCCTGTCAAAGTAGAACACTGTGCCTGTGAATAGTAGGTCACACAAGATAGCCCATTTACATTTAGTGTATTGTGCCTCAGTCTAGCAGGGAGCAGAAGATATCCCATGGGTAAACATACAATCACCCATCCACTTGTCAAGATGTCTCCTGTAGGTGGTCAGTGGGTGGCTCTGCCCATGCAAAACCAGGATTACAATCCGGAGTGAGTGGAGCCTCTGGGATAAGAATCTGTCCCTCCAGCATGTCCTATTAACATCTGTGCTGAGGTATATGTCCCTGGAGTGTGTAGCTCCAAGGGAGTCAGATATCCAGAGGTGGAGCATGTCCATTAATTCTGGGTCGGATATTTCCTTAAACTACAGGCACACAACATATCCGAGTAGGTGGTAAGCGACTGAGTAGAGCTGGAGTTACTGTATCTGAACTGTGCAGGGCATCTGTGTGAGTCCCTACATCTGCTTGTTGAGGAACATTTGTGGCCGTTACAGTTGCTGCAGGTGTCGGGTAAGGTACATCCCAAATGTGGCATTGTAACCAAGCATGGTCGTGATGAGTATAGGGGCAGAATGACCTCACTTGATCAACATGTGAAACCATATGGGATAAGGTGGGCTATATAGAAGTTCTGTCTAACCACTTTGGCAACGGGATTGTCAAAGGCGAGAATACGAACAAGTCGTGTCCCCAAACCCCTAACAACTACTACCGTATGTAATGGATTACTACCTATGTGGTAATATGTGGGCATGTTGTTATTCCCAAAGGGGATGACTATGCAACTAATGGCATTTAGCTGTAGGCCATGGCTCAGGCACCAGTCATCCTATCTCTGTGAGACCCTGTTTGAGTATACATGTGCCAGCTGGAGAGTTGATTATGGCACCCAGTTTGCAGTCATCTGCGAACATGGTCAGCCATATTCCTCCTGTGTTAGCCTGTACATCACACAAATATATGCGGAACAAGAGAGGGATGCCATGTGTAACTGGTGTATAGTCAGACATGGCACCTGCAATACTGAGCATGTGGGTGCTATCCCTGATCCAGGTAGCAATCCATCATGTGAGATATGTGTCGATATCGATGCTGATGAGCTTATATATAATGGCTGAGTGGGGTATTGTGTTGAAGGGTTTTGCAAGGTCCAGGCAGGCTGTGTGGACAACCGTCCCTATGCCGATGGACCTGGTAACTGTTTAAAGAATACGAACAGGTCCAAGAGGTAAGATCTGCCCACAACAACGCTGAAATGTGTAGGACCCAGTGTCTGTAGGTTCTCGATGTCTATGTGCATGAGTCCCATTACAATATGCTCCATAGCTTTGCAGAACAGGCTAGTTAGCCTTATAGGCCGATATTGTCTGTGGTGGCAGCAACTCTGTGGAGCGGGACCACTATCGCTGTACACCATTCCGTGGGTACATATCCTGCAGTAACTCTGATATTGAACAGTGACTTAATGTGAGGGTTACGTCTGTCATGAAGTCTGTGTAAGATACAGGCCAGGACACCGTCTGGTCCCATTGATGCTGTGTTGTCCGCTGTGGGGAGGGCAGCACTCACCTGTTTATTTGTGATGTCAGGGAGGTTACACTCTGTTGGGATGGACAGTAGCTCCCTAGGGGGGGATGTGGGGGAGACATCTGCACTGAACCTATTTGCCTGGATGTTGGCAATGTCTGTGGGTTCAGGGTATGTTTAGTCAGTATGCAGTAACTCACAGCATATCAGTGAGTGTCCACCCAGGTACCTGAATTAACTGAAGAAGGCCTTGTGAGTGTCCTATGTGTCTGGTGCAATTGTCCGTTAGAAGCGGGCCTGACATAAATACATGAGTGATTGTAGCTGTCTGCTAGTACAGATCACAGATGTCTTCCTTGTCTGGCATTGTGCTCTATCATGTAGTAGTGTCCTCCTTTCGTTGTATAGCTTATTAATGGCCGGGGTCTACCAGACAGGTCCCCTGCCATTGGAGGCGTGATTCCAGTTGTTATTTGGGATAGCACAATCCATGCAGTCCATTAGGTGTCCATAGAATGTGTATGTAAAGGATTCAGCAGTCTGAGCCATACTTACCACTGTCCCAGGGTCTCTGAAGGATACCACCTTGGTTTGGAGAAGTGTGACATTTGCTTTTGAGAAGTTCACCAAGATTACCCAGGATGGGTGTGGGGATGGGATATGGATGTCCAGTGAGATAAATGTATGTTCTGACCTTACCAATGAGGGGTATAGCTCAGGTTTGGAACCTAGAGTCCCCATGTTGGTGATGATCATGTCCAATATGTTGCCCCCTCTTGTGGGTGTGGTGACCGGTTGTGCCATAGCATATGAGTTTACAAATAGTAGCAACTGTTGGGCGAGGGTGTTGGGGCCTGAGTACTATCCCCAGTCAATGTGTGTGTATTTGACGTCACCCAATATAATGGTGTTTGGGGAGACCATCATATTGTCCAGTGTTCCCCGGAAAGATGAGTGTGGTTGCTGAGTTTCTGAGTGTGGTCTGTAGCAGGCAACAAACCAAAAGGCAGATTTGAACAATGGTAGGGGCATATGTATGATCTGTGATGCTTTGTGCAGTACTACCAACCCGGAGGTATGTGTATCTGTGATGTATATGGATACTCCCCCTATTTGTGTTGGCCATTCCGAGTTATGTGGTCAGAAAGCATGGTATGAAATATAACTTGGTAGTGCTGGTGTGCATTTGGGAGCCTGAACCAGGTGTTTGTTAGTGCACAGATATCACTGTTGTCCATACTGAGGAGATTCCTGAGTGGGCGCAATTTGGGTAACATATCTGGTGTTGAGCAGCATTACCCTCAGTGTCATGAACTCTGTAATGTCTATGGAGGTGGGTTTGTCTTTTGAGCCCTGCTTAAAAAAGGCAGTATGGTGGTAGCAAGTGCCTTAGCCAGTATTCGAAAGTCCAAGGGTGACAAGTGCAAGCTGTCCATAGTGAAGCTACATGGCATGTCGAGCATGTCACCCCAGGCTGACAGACACTGTATCCCCTGTGAATGACACCAATATCTTAGCCAACTGTTAAATGTGATCAGTTTGTTGGTATACTGTGACATCATACTTGGTGAGTGTAAGATACTAGACAAGGTCAGGGTCATACTGGCCTGGGCTACATGATCAGAGAGTTCCTCTATGTATCATGTCATGTGGTCCAGGGAGGAACGTCTGAGGTTGTACGCACCAGCAAGGACAATGATGGAGCTAGTCCTGTACTTGCTTTGGAGTGACCTGAGTGCATGTGTTATGTTTGCGGATCCTGGCACCTGAGAGACAGCTCAAAGTGACTATTCCCTTGTTTGGCCTGGTGAGTGGGACGTCAGTGTGTCTGACAATGTGTCACCTATTACAAGTGTATTAGGTGTGCTGTTTAGCCCGACATTGTGAACTTTGTGATATGTGGGTATTGTAATGGGGTAGCAGTTGTTTGTGTGTCTGCTTTGGAGGTGTCTGCTGCTTAGGCAGAGTTTATGTAGAGCCTCCGAGTATGTTTATGTGTGATAATGTGGTTTGATTGCTGTCACTATAGGTTTATGTGAGACTGATATGTGGCGTGTGTGGTTACCTTCACCACCTGATAGACTATGCCAGTCATGGGTCGAGAGAGCTCAGCCTCCTGTATGTCAATATTGTTGCATCTCTCACATATATCTGAGTTTGTTGGGAGGAGGAGAGGGTTGTCTGTGTACATGAGGTAGATGTGACATTGTGTCAAAACCACAATATTCACTAGCTGGACTGCAGAGTACACACAAAACCGACCCCTGGACATGCCAGGATATTATGATCACATATTCCGTAGCCTGATCACAAAGGATCAGTAGGGTGTTAAGTGTGTAAAAGAGTATAACAGGGATTAGTGCTCAGGTTTGTTGGTGTTTTGTAAAGAGTAGCTGAGGAGGAGTCCAGACTGAATCATGACACCTCCTTCAGCTATGTCAAAAATAGCAATGTACACTCATATATGTCCTGAGTCAGGGCCAACTGTACCTGACTGACAATGCCGACATCCTGTCAGACAGGCCCATATAGACATACCCACCTCCCATTGACGATAGTCCCTGTCATCATACCAGGAGATATCACATGTAGAATGGCTGAACAGCTCCCCCCAAAGCCAAAAGCATGGAAGCAATTGGATTACATTGTTTCCCAATATATGTCATGCATGAACTACAGAACAAACAGACCCTGCACCTGAACAGTCTGTTGAGCCTCACCCTCTCCACAGGATCTGGAACCGTTGAATGTGTTACAGCAACATGTGGCACTCCCCACAAGTTTTGGTGCACAACACACCATGGGAAGTATAGTCCAGTAAGCCTATGAAGTCTGATCTGCAAGGCCATGGAGTCCATCATGGTTGAAGTCATAAACAGAGCTATTGGAAGCTGACAAACACACAACCCTACCAACTGTGGTATGTTCATGTGCAGATCATGGTTCCCAAACATGCTAGACTGTTTGCAAGGTAGTCACCCAGGACATACATCACTGAACAGAGCTACACATGTCCCACATAGACTTTGAATAGCTCTTTATCAACATCCCAGACACATGTCGTATCCACAAAACCAACAATCTGTGCATAAATATGTGTTGACATATGAAGGAATGTCAATGTGTCCACAGATAGATCACACAAGGTAAAAATTATGGGGTCCTGTTCAAGCTGTTGACACCTGCCGACCCACATGGCTCATTCCTGGGATTGCATAAAACAAAGTGTACACACATTACCATGTCCAGTCTGATGATGTCAGCATCCTACAAATATAGCAGGAGAAAATAAACCACTCAGTAAAGCATATAGTGCGCCATGTTAATGTGTATCTCTCTAGTATCATAACATAGTTAGGTAGGGGTTTGAATCCTGCAAACACTGACTGTGTGTGTTTGGGGGTGTGTGTGTGTGGCAGTATGTGTGTGATTTCCTATGAGAGGAGTGCCCTTTTTGGAGACTGGGAAAACACATTAAAAGAGGTACATTCCTCTTTGGAAAGTCTGATGATGACAGCATCCTACAAATATAGCAGGAGAACAGAAACCACCCAGTAAAGCATATAGCGTTCCCTGTTAATGTGTATCTCTCTAGTATCATAATATAGTTAGGTAGGGATATGAATCCTGTAAATGCTGACAGTGTGTGATTTCCTTTGAGAGGAGTTCCCTTTTTGGAGACTGGGAAAACACATTAAAAGAGGTACATTCCTCTTTGGAAAGTCTGATGATGTCAGCATCCTACAAATATAGCAGGAGAAGAGAAACCACCCATCAAAGCATAGAGCGTACTGTGTTAATGCATATCTCTCTAGTATCATAACATAGTGAGGTAGGGGTTTGAATCCTGCAAACGCTGACAGTTTGGGTGTGTGTATGTGTGTGATTTCCTTTGAGAGGAGTGCCCTTTTTGGAGACTGGGAAAACACATTAAAAGATGTACATTCCTCTTTGGAAAGTCTGATAATGACAGCATCCTACAAATATAGCAGGAGAACAGAAACCACCCAACAAAGTATGTAGCGCACTGTGTTAAGGTGTATCTCTCTACTATCATAACATAGTTAGGTAGGGGTATGAATCCTACAAATGCTGACAGTGTGTCTGGGGGGATGCATGTGATTTCTTTTGAGAGGAGTGCCCTTTTTGGAGACTGGGAAAACACATTAAAAGAGGTACATTCCTCTTTGGAAAGTCTGATGATGACAACATCCTACAAATATAGCAGGAGAACCGAAATTGCCCAGTAAAGCATATAGCGCGCCGTGTTAATGCGTATATCTCTAGTAACATAACATAGTTAGATAGGGGTTTGAATCATGCAAACACTGACAGTGTGGGTGTGTGTGATTTCCTTTGAGAGGTGTGCCCTTTTTGGAGACTGGGAAAACACATTAAAAGAGGTACATTCCTCTTTGGAAAGTCTGATGATGTCAGCATCCTACAAATATAGCAGGAGAAGAGAAACCACCCAGCAAAGCATATAGCTGGCCATGTTAATGCGTATCTCTCTAGTATCATAACATAGTTAGGTAGGGGTTTAAATTCTGCAAATGCTGACAGTGTGTGTTTGGGTGTGTGTGTGATTTCCTTTGAGAGGAGTGCCCTATTTGGAGACTGGGAAAACACATTAAAAGAGGTGCATTCCTCTTTGGAAAGTCTGATGATGTCAGCATCCTACAAATATAGCAGGAGAAGAGAAACCACCCAGCAAAGCATATAGCGCACCGTGTTAATGCATATCTCTCTAGTATCATAACATAGTTAGGTAGAGGTTTGAATCCTGCAAGCACTGACAGTGTGTGTGGGGGGATGCGTGTGATTTCTTTTGAGAGGAGTGCCCTTTTTGGAGACTGGGAAAACACATTAAATGAGGTACATTCCTCTTTGGAAAGTCTGATGATGTCAGCGTCCTACAAGTATAGCAGGAGAAGCGAAACCACCCAGCAAAGCATGTAGTGTGCTGTGTTAATGCGCACCTCTCTAGTATCATAACATCGTTAGGTAGGGGTTTGAATCCTGCAAATGCTTACTTTGTGTGTGTGTGGGGGGGTGTAGGTGTGTGATTTCCTTTGCGAGGAGTGCCCTTTTTGGAGACTGGGAAAACACATTAAAAGAGGTACAATCCTCTTTGGAAAGTCTGATGATGTCTGCATCCTACAAGTATAGCAGGAGAAGAGAAACCACCCAGTAAAGCATATAGCGTGCCATATTAATGTGTATTTCTCTAGTATCATAACATAGTTAGGTAGGGGGTTGAATCCTACTGACAGTATGTGTTTGTGTGTGGGGGGGTGTATGTGTGTGATTTCCTTTGAGAGGAGTGCCCTTTTTGGAGACTAGGAAAACACACTAAAAGAGGTACATTCCTCTTTGGAAAGTCTGATGATGTCAGCATCCTTCAAATATAGCAGGAGAAGAGAAACCACCCAGCAAAGCATATAGCACGCAGTGTTAATGCGTATCTCTCTGGTATCATAGCATAGTTAGGTAGGGGTTTGAAACCTGCAATTGCTGAGTGTGTGTGACACAGTTGGTCAATGCAGTGTGGGTTTTGCTTTTACTATGGTATGACATATCATGATTAAAACAGTATGTGCATTGCACACATCAGGTATCTGCATGGCAAATAAATATGTGTACATGTGACCTCAATCAGTACATAGGTGTGAAGCCTGCATACTACATGAATACATTTGTTTCCTTTGACAGATTGTGCCGCTGCTACTCAGATAGTAGGTCACATATGTATGTATGTGACAAGCCCGGCCACTGTAATGATCTGTATCCAAGGTCATCTGTGCCACACATACCCATGACAGTTACTATAGAGTACTGTGAGTGAGGGTACATGCCTGGGGTATATGTCAGACATGTTCATGCACAACAACGACTGGCAATAATGGACAGTCATTATAGGTGTACAACAGCCCTGTGGATATGCATTCAGGCCCCTAATGTCTTATGTGACACACCGAGGGACTCCACAATACCTATGGATATGTGGATACCAAGGGACAGATGACATAACATGTGGCTGTATGTACACATTGGTACCCAACATACATGTTGAGGGCTACCACCTATGTGGTACTGTCGGGATAGTATGTATAGTAAATGTGGATGACTATGCCATAGTCGGCTTACTGCTATACAGCATGTATTGGACAACAGGTATCTGTCTGTATGATACCCTTGTGTAGGATATGCGTCCCATCCAGGAAATGCATTGTAGGCCAATGCATGCATTTCCAGATGTGGATGGACATATCCCTAGTATATTTGCATGTACTAAAGAGGGCTATATGCCAAACAGGTGTGGTCCCAGGAACGGGTGGCGGTCAAT
This sequence comes from Protopterus annectens, assembly GCF_019279795.1. Taxonomy (NCBI): domain Eukaryota; kingdom Metazoa; phylum Chordata; order Ceratodontiformes; family Protopteridae; genus Protopterus; species Protopterus annectens. The sequence goes on from NC_056734.1 coordinate 934,142,971, forward strand.
ACCACTGGTTACTGTTGTAGTATAGTACTGGAAGGATCCAACTGTTACTGAGTTCCCTACAACTGTGTGTCATTTGTCAGGACATCATCTAATGATTGGTTATAGTCATGCTGTTGAGGTTGTGTATACTACCAGACTAAAAATTATTGACAGATATTAACAGTATCACCCACAGCATAGTGTCAACCCATGTCATACACACATGTGTACCCATGTTAGTACATATCTGTAGTAGAATGCATACTGGCCATCAAAAGATACTATGAGATGTTAACAATGTGTACAACAGGGTATGTCACATGTCCCATGTGTCCACTATGCACGTACATGCAGACAGTGTGCACCCACCATGTTCACAGATGTACACCTGCTAATCTGTAATGCACACACCACACACGTACTGTCCACTCACTAACACATGCTGGCAACACTGTACACTTCAGCCAAGTGGCACATGGGTGGACAATACATACTCAGACCTAACACTGGTGTAAACAATGCTACATTGACAATCAGAGCTGTGATGCATAATGCGTGCTCAGATATACCTACAAGGATATCAGTACACTTTCCTGTTGACAACTTGCTAATATTGCTACACTGCTATAATGTCACCCTGTGCATCAGAACCATGTTAGCCTGTTCCTCCATCAATGTTACAGATGACAGGAGGTGGCACAGGTGTCATCATATGCACAGGGTGTGTTGTTGGTTTGCCAGAGCCCGACATTGACCCATCCAATCGACATGCTTGTGTGTGTGTGTGTGTGTGTGTGTGTGTGTGTGTGTGTGTGTGTGTTTGTGTGTGTGTGAGGGACAACACATTGCACACATTCAGCGTTACACTTATTCAACCTCACATAGCAGGTATCGCATTGAGTACATGTGTGAGTGCATAGTGTCATAGGTAGGTAATATGCTATTGGCCCTAGGGCCTACAGCAGCCTAGCCATATGCTACCCTGGCCTTTGACACACATGTACTTTGATTTCACTTGCCCCTGCCAACCAGAACCACAGAGGGGGTTCCTGGGGTGTATTACCAATCTCCCAAATAATCATCAGGGGTATTTATGACAACTGCTAATGAGGAGCCTTGTTTGCTATTGCTAGGTGGTCTATTCCAGTGTATGGCATATTTCTGAGATAGGAACCTATCCCTCCAGCACATGCTGTTTAGTGAGCTGACGAGGTTTAGGCCCCTAGAGTGTGTATCCTGGAGGGATTGTGATATGTTGCCATGATGGTTGTCACCCAGCTATGGGTGTGACATACCTCTGTATGTCCGGCAGAGGTCACCTCTGTGTGTCCAGTATGCAATACAGTCTAGATGTGGTTTTGTGAGTCAGTCTGCATAGGGCATCTGTTTGCGGCCAGTATTAGCCTTTGTGAGGTATGTCTGTGGCCTTTCCACCTGCTGTAGTTGTCATGTGAGGTACATACCACACAGGGCATTGTGATGAGTAGAGGGGAACACTGACCTATATTTCCCTAGATGACACACCTGTTGTCATGACACATACCACACAGACAGATTACAGGTCTAGTGTGGCACTGTCTTTATCAAAGAGGTGGCTACTGTCCACCTGTGTCCCATGTTCCCTTATCACACCTTCGGTGTTAATTAGATCTCTACCTATGTGGTAGTTAATGAGTACTGTGTTTTGGAAAGGAGGAATGGCACTGCAGTATCAACACTTGTCTACAGTCCATGCCTTGGTCACCACACACCTGTTGCAGTAGATATGGCCCCATGTCTCTCTCTCTCTATATGTATATATATCTATATCTAATCTATATATATATATATATATATATATATATATATATATATATATATATATATATATATATATATATGGATCCCTATCACATGGTCGACAGGCCATATGATCGACACTCATTTGGTCGACAGTTCATTTTGTCGACAAGCAGTTTTATGTGGGGGGCTTTGCCCCCCACACCCCCCAATGTGGGGGGCTGTGCCCCCCACCCCCCAACTATATATATCAACTCCAGGGTCACACAACATTGGGGAGGGGGGCAAATCTGCCTGTCGACCAAATGAATTGTCAACCAAATGAAAGTCGATCAAATGGCTTGTCGACCATCTCAGGTAGACCCATATATATATACATATCTATACACATACATGTACACATCCGTTGCTGTACACATAGATGTACATATAGGCACATGTATAGTCCACCTTTCATGATGGGGATAACACTTATGCGACAGTTGTGGGATGTACAGTTATGTGATTATATTGCACAGTGTTGTTCAGAATGCATGTGGGTGTCCTTGGCCCATGTAGCTTTAGCAGGCCTCACTGGCTGTAACACAGCAGATTTGACAAATCAGTCCCACAGCGTTTAACCAGCACATGACATATATCAGCACTGCATGCTGTTTTCTATGCCACACACTACGACGTACATAGATATATGCACATAACAACCTTCAATGACAGATATCTGTCCACCCTTCAGTTGCAGTATGTCCCTTGCCCTATGCACATGTGCAGATACAGATAGATACATACTGCTGCCACACATGGATGATTTGCAGTGTGTAGAGTACTCTTCAGAAACATCTACTACATGCCGTCTGTTACAGTTTTGTAGGTTTTTTTTTTTTGGTTGTTTGTTTTGGGTTTTCTCCCTCTGTTTCTCTCTCTGTTGTCTGTGTCTCTATCTGTGTCTCTCTCTCGCTCTCTATCTCCCTGTACCTACAATGATATTATTGCATGTGTGGACAGCAGGTACAGCCTGCTTTTCTAGGTATCTGCACTTGTGCATGTGACAGCCTCTGCACCAATTGCTGCCCACCATTCAGTAATTGCATGCAGCTTACTGTGTGGTGATTGCATTACTCACTGTGATTGCAGCCCACTGCTATAAAATGCTAGATTAGGTAGGGGTAGCCCTTTCAACTTTCCAAGGTGGGGCCCATGCTTGTTTGCTCTGGACACCATTGCATCAGTCAGAAGGTTGGTATATGTCTCTTATCTGAAGCTAGGGTTGTAGCCAGTGATATGCATGTTGTACTCAAACCTGAATGTTGCTGCTTCCAGTACACACTTTTCAGTGTAGACATGTACTCACCCCTCTAAATGCTAACACAGGATACATGGGAGTATGTGCTTTCTTTCTGAATTAGACATTTAACTGCCATACAAATGTGGTTATTGCACTATATTCCTGTGGCACATGCAATGTTTGTGAACTGCTATACTGTAATTATTACGTTACTGACTTCTGAACAGTTTGTGGTTTGTTTGTGTTGACATTAGCACAGGCTGCTCAACACAACTGGACACAGGCTGCTCAACACAACTGGACATATTTCAGTACTGAGTATGCCTACCTACACCCTGTTTTTTGCCTGAATACACAGGTGTGTTGTACCTTTGGGTAGGGGTGCAGAGCTGCAAAGAGCATTTTGTATCATTATGTGAGGTTTATCTTGCTGAACATACAGGGTTGCTGTGTACCTGTTAGTCTATCAAGGCAAGTAGTCTGTCTGCGTAGTTCCCACCTGTGGACATATCCAGATGGTTGCTAGATGTTAGCCTATTATACTTTGTAAACTACACCAGTCTTTTCAGCACTGGCACATTGGCATTGTCACAGTTGGTTGCTAGCAGTACATGGCTACATCCTGTCATATTTCTGTGTTGTACTCCTACATAAGGGCATGCTTGTGGAACTCCTTCCAAAGCTATTTGCAGAGTGTGTAACAGCAGTAATGCTGATATGCCTGTGTGTTTCTGCCTCTGCCAGGCCTCAGTTACACTCAGGTATATATTTGAATGGCCTCAGTGAAAGGTACATATAAGTGAGATACACCTGCAATATATTACAGACATATTGCAGTTGAGACTTTTTTGGGAATCAGAGCATATGTATACCTACACCTTTTCTGACGTGCAAGCAGTGTCTACTCTCACCTATTGACATTATTCATTACATGTGATTCCACACTTGTCTGCCTAAAGTTAGTACTTTTCAGAGTGATCCAGTGGAGCACAGCTAACATTTGTTTACAAATCAGGGACATCCCTGTAAAGCAGTCACAGTTGGGGTGTCTGGCCTCTGCCCTATTCAACTTTGCCAGTATTTATCCTGGTCTGATACTGTGTGGTGTTTGTAAGGTGCTACTGTAACATTATTCCCTGCTTGGATGGCTGGTTCTCTTTTCACAGTCATGTCATGCAATTCTACAACAACTGCTGGTAAAGTCCCACAAAACAGGATTTGTGTTATTCCATTCCTAATTTCCATTTACATTCCCTCATTGTAATGCATGATATATTTATTTCAGCACCAAGTTATTTGTATGTCTGCTGTGGCTTAATGGTAATTCATGCAGTCTATTGTGTCAATGGTCTGAGGTTCAAGACTGGCAGATGGCTTTTCTTTTGCTGCTGAGCAGAACAAGGGCCCTTCCATAGAGTGACTAAGGCACTTTTGAGCAGTTGTAAGTGGGTTTGCACAGGTTTGCGCGATGCTTAGCTAAGCGCACACATGCGCACACTCGCTTAAACCCGCTTACTACTGCTTAAAAGTGCTTACTCCCGCTAACCCCCACGCTAATTTCTTTTAAAGAAAAGAAAATGGGGAGATAGGAAAGTGGTGAAAAAGGGGGCACAAAGAGGGACAGACAGTAGGTAAACAAGCTCAGGATGTGCAGGATGGGTGTAGGGAAGGTCCATAGCTGCCCATTTCTTTACCAGCAACAGCTGTGCATATGCAATACATTTGGAGTGAAATTTGAAACCATCCACCCCTGGGAGAGGGGTGAGGACAACAAAGTATGTTGTACTGCCAATTATAATTATCAGTTTACGTGTCCAATGGACATGTGTGCGAAATTGGCAGCTATGTATGGGGCATAATTGTTTTGTGGGTACAGATTGCCCTTTTTTTTTTCAGGTGAGAGTGGAAAGTGAGGTAGCGGAAGTAGGTATGTTCGGGGAGGTAGGTTGGGGTGGTAAACAGACAAGACAGACAAGATGCTTACAGAGGTGGTGTATGACACATGGGGTGGGTGAACACAATTGATGGGGTCGGATGTTTGGAAATCGCAAGCCCATGAGCCCACAGATGGTAACAGTGGAACTGAGATCCCCACCCATGGGCAGTCACCACTGCACCTTCACAGCCCCGAGGGTGGCTGTGCTGGGGGCTGCGTAGGACAGGCAGGTTCACCCATGAGACACACCACTCTCGCCTCAAGCTGGTGTAGGGGATCAGCGACTGAACTCTGGATCTCCCGACACACCACAGCTTGGAACCATCGAAGGGTGACAGGTGGCCCTTCTCCACCCATGCTTGCACAGGGGGATGAGCCCCATCCCCTGCAGCACTTCCACCTGAAGGTGGCACAGGACCAATGGAGGAGGGGAGCCCGGGCTGGGCACCGGACCTGCTGGTGCCAGGTGCACTCACCAGCTGAGGAGGGACAGGTGGGTCCGCTGGGAGCGGCCTTCCCATACGTTCTGTGATTAGGTGTGTTTAATTACAACATAAACAACAGAATTCCAGATTAGTTGTAACAGCATGCAGTAATATTCCCATTAACCCAACACACCAAGATTCCAACAGTTGAACAGCAAGCATAACACATGCATATATTGAACGACAGTGGATATTCCAACAGCATGCAGGGATATTTGCTAGCAACAGGCCACCATGATTGTGGTGTTTGAACAGGGCACATGCATCAACATGAATGCAAATATTTATAGAACAATAGGACATATGTCCCAACAAATATTTAAGATTACACATACCCACTGAGGTGTGGAATTCCATGGTTTATGCACATGTACAGTAGGGTGTAGAAAAAATCTTGATTAACATCTTATAATTACTTTTAGTCTACACTACATTCCTAGTGACTGCAAGTGTATATCCCCTACATGTATTATTACACTTGCCACCATGCATTAGGTTGTGTAATGGTTTGGCTAGTTCAATATATGCCTGACCTACATCTGACATACTAACTGTCCAAGATGCAGATGTTACTGCTACATATTCCTTGATTGCATTTATATTTCTTTATCTACATATCTGGATGTTTTCACATGACATTTTCACTTCTATTTGTACAGAACCCTGCATTTCTTGACACACACTCACATTTCTGGGGAACAAATTAACATGCTACTCATGTGCCAGATTTACTTATGCATGCCAGCCAGTAACTGACTGTTGAGGACTGTATATATGCTTCACAGCTACTAGCACTTCCATCACCCACTTCATATGGGACTGCACAACTCTGGGTTGCCAGCACCTTTTAAAACAGTACTATTTGTATAATGCAAGGGTACAACAACATTTCAAAGTAAATGACACAGACACACTCCGGGTTTTAGACCTTTATTAATGACATTACACACTTTTCCACAGGCTCACTCCTTTATTTGTTATAACAGTGCATATGGAAGACATATTCAAGACATATTATACCTTTATTAATAGGTTAGAACACTCTTTTTCAGGCTCACTCACTTATTTTATATGACAGTACCTGCAGAGATATTATTCCGGACATATGTTACCTTTCTTAATGGGTTACTACGCTCTTTTTCTGGCTCTCTGACTTTTTTATCTGACAGTACATGCAGAGGACTTATTCAGGCCATTTTATGGCTGTATTATTGGGCTACAACACTTTATTACATGCTCTCTCCCCTATTTTATAAAACAATACATGCAGAATAATCACTAACCTGCCTGGTGGCACAACCTTAGCAGCCTATCTGCATAGGCTTGCTGAGTCACAGCATGGTCACCTGCAGCTGTAAAGTAAATAAAGGGATATTGAGACATACCTATCCATTATACAGAATCAATTATCAATTCTTACATACTGCATTCCATGGCTACCTACTCAGTTGTGGGGCATCCTGCATCCCACGGGCCTCCTGTATCCATTGGTTCAGGTGGTTCTGCTTCCATCTCTTCAGGTCTGCATGGTGGTGATGGACCTGCTCACCAGTCCAAGGAACCCCTGTGACACTGGTGAGGTCATGAGCTAACTGGTTCCAAGCCTCTGCCTTGTACTCCGTCCCTTGGAACTGGCCCTGCAGGAGTTTTGACTCATGATGGTGGACAAGGAGCCAAACCATGTATTTCGACTCCTCGATGCCCCAACGTTGCGCTCGGAAGCGTGTACCCTCTCCAGCACCAGCCATTCTAACTGCAGATGTGAGCTACAATCAGTTATGGTGAGTATTCCCGCCTATGGGGCTTAAATATGCCGCATTTCCCGCACTTTTTTGTGATTGGCCATTTTTGAAAATTCTCAGCTGACTGCAGACCTTCTTAGTAATGGTTAATCTACCATTACTAAGTATATGTATGTTAACAGTGGCTTTTTCTCCTAAGTCATGGCTTAGTGGTTCTGTACTTTGATTATGATGCACAGAGTCCTGGGTTTGAACCTTGTCATTCATTTTATTTTCATACTGTCGAGACAGGCTAGGGGGTGTGGCTGCATTTAAGCAACTTTGCTCTACGTCTTTCCATGGTGCCCTACGGTGCCCTGGTTGGTGTGGCGCGCACGTCCGTGCAAATACATTGCGCTGGTTAAAGCGCTATTTTGCTATGGGCACCTCTATTGTGCTGGGTAAAGCACTCTTACACTTTGGGCAACTCTATTGCACTGGGTAAAGCGCTCTTAAACTTTGGGCACCTCTATTGCGCTGGGGAAAGCTCTATTAAACTGTGGGCAACTCTATTGCGCTGGGTAAAGCGCTGCTTAACTGCAAGCAATTATATATCAGGATCCTTTAAAAATATATATTTTGTTCACTGATACATTGGCCATTTCACTGCTTTTTACTAATATTTTGATCATATTTGTCAGGTATTATTCCATATACTGATTTAAAACATAAATAAGAAGGGGCGTGGTGGGACTCGAACCATGAATACCTCTTCTTTGTGTGAACGCTCTACCATTATGCTATTGCATGTGATTTACATAAACATTCTTTCTTATGCTCTTCCATGTCGGAATTGCTAACTACAGCTAAGCAATGGGCACACCCGCGCACACACTCGCAAATACGGGCAGCTATTTTGGCAATTTAAAAAAAATAAAATTAATGTTTTACTTTTTATAACTGTGATGGGGGTTTACAATGTAGGAAGTGTGGTGTTGGGTGCAAGGACATTTGAGTGGACTCGCTCTTGTGTACTTTCATTTTACTTTTCCAAACCTTGCAGGGGCGTGGACATTTAGACTGCTCGGCAGTCGGACATGCCCCCTGCTTTCCTACATGGTCCGTGTAAGACTTATGGTTGAGTCAGCATGTCCTCATGAATATTCATGGCACGCTGATGTCATACCGTTCAACTGCAGCCTCCGAGTAAGACTTATTAAGTCTTACACGGAGGATTCGTGAATCCGGGGGACGGTATGTTTATGTAAAAGTCTACAACATGCTTAGCATACATTTTTTAAATCGTCAGTGTAAAACATGTATGCTATATCATACTATATTTTGTATATAAAATACAAGTATTTTGTTATTAGAAAAAAAGGAGAGAGTAGTATGTGGGGTATACATAATAGTTTAATGCCTAGCTATGGGAAATTGCAAGCCTTGCAGTATAATTTCTATAAACAGTACCTTTTGTAGGCTAAGTTGAACATCCAGAGCCTGTGTCGTTTTGCAGAGTTTTCTGACAGGTATCCAAATGTTACACTGGGCTAAAGCCATGCTGAGTATTAGTAGGTTATTCCTAAGTCAAGGATAAGTAAGCTGAGTATGGGTGCATTTCATCAGGATCGTAAAAAAGGAGACAGAAGAGCAATAGGATACAAGTTACTTCAGAAGTTGTAAAAGTCAACCAGCCCTATAGGTGTGGAAGGGTGAAGCACAGACTACAACCCATTTCCAAATAGCTGCATGGGTACTTGAGGAGCCAGATGAGGGAAGATGGCCTTGTTCAACTCTAGCTTGCTTATTGCTGGGAGGAGGGAAACAGCTTGGCCCACTGGTGAATTCCATCTTAATTATCCAATCCCACATGGTGGACTTACCCAAGAAATGTATAAAGTATGCATACAGTCTGCATTCTGATTTTCCCTCAATACGTCAAGACCATTGGAGTAGAGACTTGGAAATTTTAACTGAGGTAATGCTAGGGGCTGTTGCAGCTATTCTACATCTGTATGTGCTACAGGCTGAAGTCAATGCTGTTGGTACTGCTGACAATAGGCCTAGGCTGAGAAGAAGAGCGTTCAGGCCCAGGGTAACCTTCCAGGTGCTACATGAGCTGGAGATTGTAGAGTGCTACAGGGTGGGCAGGGACATATTATAAGAAGTATGTGAGCTCTGCTTCCCTCAACTCAGAACCAGAGCCAACTGAGGGGACCCCATCCCACTCTCTCTCTCTCTCTCTCTCTCTCTCTCTCTCTCTCTCTCTCTCTCTCTCTCTCTCTCTCTCTCACTCCATGCTTCTCACCTGTACAGATTTTCACACAATGCCCAGATTTTTGTGTCATCTTTTTGGCCTTTTATTTATAACATGTAGGTTTTCTGACAAATTACTGCCAAATCTTTGAGTACTGAAGTCAGAAAATAATGACAGACATTTGAGATTTAGACTGCATACCCTTCAGAAAATTCATTCTTTTGTAAAACCTGTTATTATATTAACTTTCTAGATTTGTAAGAGCAATATTTAAAAATTGTCCCTATGTTTGCCCCCCCGCATTATTTATGTCTTTGTCCAGATGACATGTTCTAAGAGGTTGAGAGCTGTGTCTCACTCTCTCTATATATGTGTGTGTGTGTGTGTGTGTGTGTGTGTGTGTGTGTGTGTGTGTGTGTGTGTGTGTGTGTCCATAGTGACCTACGTACCTATAAAGCTCTTAGAGTAGGAAATCAGGACAAAGCAAAAAGTAATGGGGGGACAAAGGCCGAAACATAGGGCCAGTTGTCAAATATTTCACTTTCAAACTTGAAAGGTAATAGATTAACAAGCGTTGCATTTTCATGAATTGTGTGAAGGATATGACGTGAAATTCACAGGTCTGCCATTATTTACTGACCTCATTTTTCAATGATTTGCCATAGATGTTACATGAAGCCACATTATTGTGTGAAACACACTACAAATATGAGCCAAACATGTGGACATTATGTTAAAATCAGGACATTTGAGAGGTATGGTGCCATATCATTCTCAGGCATCGTGTCTCCCCTAAGACTACATGTGGAACCATTGCAAATCAAGGCCACAGTTTAAGTATATGTAGTAATTTAAGTATATGTACATATATTGATAGGCAATCCCTATGTCTCCCCACAAGCAGTGACACCAAGAAGCATAACAACCCTGGGTCACCTTGAGGTATCCACACATATATCACAACCTGAGCAAGTTGTAATATGTAATGTCGTGTTCTCCCTCATGGAGAAGGCCAACCGATGGTGCTCACAGGCTTGCTTATCCAAAATCAAACAGACAATTGTATACACACTCACGTCTTTGGTATCAGGCTTGCCTTCCTGTATACCCCCACCTCCCACACTGTGTAAGTGATGATGATTGTGCCATGCTCTTTGCACATTTTTTTGTGACTTGGGGTGGCATATATATCTAATCCACAAAAGAAATGCTTGATGCCCAATATTGGGCAAAATCCATAGCTATATATCGCAGACATCAGTCATAATATTATTGATATTATTAGAGAATGAGCGATATGTAGATCACACCCTGATTGTATAACAAATATTAATATACAAATAATGCCTGCTACAAATGAGTCTGAAGTTTCATGGCAGTATCTCAAGCTGCTGTGGAGCTTGGACTGAAAAAACCTAAATGGATGCATTATTTTACACTTGCTAAGCAGCACTTCTGTTATTTAGCAAGTGTAAAATATATTTAAAAAAAAAAAGAAAACTAAAAAAAACAGAAGTGTGTGTTTGTCTGTGGTTATCAGTGTATGCGTGCATGTGAGTAATAGATTGATCGAGCCAGTATTTTGCACTTACTAAGCAGACTTTTTGCTATTTAGCAAGCATAAAAACTAAATATAACAGAAAAAATGATTGTGTTTATGTGTGTGTGAATGCCTGCTTGCATGCATGAAAGTGAGGTGTGTGTGAGTGAGAAAGAGTGAATAGTGAGAGCGACTGAGCATTGGCAGCAGCAGCAATGAGAAGGTTTACGTACCTCTCACCTCCTAAATCACTTTATCTGGATAAAGCCTGAAATAAAGGGGGAACAAACATCTCAAAACAGGAACATATTCCTGTTAAAAAATCCCAAAGTTGCTTGAATAATAGGGCTTGTGTTAGCTTGCATTTTCTGAAGTGCAAACGTGTGTCTGTGTGAAAGAGAGGGAGAAACAGTGAGATTGATGGGCCAGTGACAGCAACAGCTATGAGGTTTATGTACCTCTCAATCGTTTAGCTCAAGAATTCTGGATAAAGCCTGAAGTAAAGGGGGAACAAAGGCTCAAAAATAGGAAGAAAATTTAAAGGTTGTTCTTATAAAAATCATAAAGTAAGTTAAATAACGGAATTTGTGTTAACATGAATTTTCTGAAGGAAATAAAGTCTCAAAGTCAAATGTATGTCATTATTTAGTGAATTCAATCCCCAATGACTAGCAAGAAACCATGCATTTTAGCAGTAAGAGACCAATAAATAAATCAAATATCTATATATTTTTTAAAAGTGATATATTTTGGATGTAAAGTGCTTCCTCCAACACCATCTACATATACTACAGCAACTTTGAAACATTAGGCAAAGAAACTATTTTACTTCAAAAATATATAAAAATAATACAGTAATAAAAATATAAATGGTAAGTAAAACACAACAATTTTACAGAAAGCCCATTCTCTAAGTGCAGTAATGCCCTCCAAGGTGTGTGTTATTGTATAAATAATGCCGTAATAGGAGTGTAGAGGCCCTACCTCAGAACACACCCTGGGCAGGTGTTATTTACGGAATAACACACCATGTCGACCATTATTGCTGGCTTGTACACCTGAGACATGTTTACACGTAGGGACATATAAGTATTTTCACATGCGATTAATCAGTTATACACTCCTTTTTCATACAGGTTCCACACTTACCTTGCTGAGACTGCAGCTACAAGATGTGTCCTTGGGGGTTGTCTCTGTCTGATGATGAAAGAACACAACCATTGTATTGTTAAGTAAAGTTTGTGGACTTTTGTAGACATCAATTTTAGTATCTATATGTTCTTAGGTTTTCACATCGGTAGTAAATGTGTTTTCTGTCCTTTGGCTCTTAGCCAGAGCCATGGCATATTGTGCATGCCTACATCTGTCAACACCATCTGCAGTTGGTGGTTCTCCCTCAGGCTCCTCACCTGTATCTGCTGGAGCTGCTGGCCCTGCCTGTGGTCCTGCCCCTTGTTGTCCTTGTTGAAGCTGTTTCATGATAATTCTATTGTGCAGCATGGCACAGGTTGTGAATATTTGGGCAGAGGTGGCTGGGTCATACTGCAGATCACATCCTGCTCTGTTTAGACTGTAGAACCTTGATTTAAGCATGCCAAGTACACAGTCTATAATAGTCCAAGTTTGTGCATAGGCATCATTATATCTTTACTCAATGGGATTGTGTGGGTTTCTCATGAGTGTCATGATCCAAGGATCTAATGCATAACCTGCATCCTCCACTAGATACCCTTTTGGAAAGTAACCCCTAGCAAACCTTGTGTATAGCTCATAAGTGTGAGTCATGAAAACTTCCTGGGTTACCTGAACAGACATTGAAGATGATCCCTTGGGTATTATAGTCAAGCTGACAGTTTATAGAGTGGTATCCTTTCCTGTTAATGTACCTCCTTCCCTGTTCACCGAGTGGGGCTTTTATTTCTATGTGCATGCAACCAATGGCCCCAAAACTTCAGGGAAGTATGCTGTTATATAAAATTCCTGAATGTTTCTTGCTCTCTCCTTTGGGGTGTGTGGGAAACAGATATGATACCTTGCTTGTTTTGCAGCATTGCATTTAGAAACTGATGTAATATTTTAGAAATTGAGGTTTGTAATACCCCTAATATATTCCTGTGTGTCTCTGGAAAGTACATGTAGCTAGTATACATAATGCTACCCATACTTTTGCTCCCACTGGGTTGGATTCTCTATGATTTCCTTGGGGCCTCAGAGGTTGCATATTTCCTCAAGTGTTTCCCCGCTGTACTCTTTCTGTTGTCATGCAGTCCATGATAAGTCAAACGGGATCTACACAACTTTCTTCTTCTTGGCCAAGGTCTGGCAGCAGTAGCAGAGGCAGCAGCACCTTGAATTAAAGCATGTTGCACATACAGGTTAATGATGGCAGCAGCAACCCCCTAACATTTTTTCTAAGTGTAATTCTGGCTGTATTTCAGAGAAATGTGCTAGTGCTTAAATTTCCTGCATGGTTTCTGCTCTCTCCTCTGGTGTGCATGGGAAACAGCTACAATCCCTTGTATGTTATAGCACTGCACTTAGAAAATTATGCAATATTCCTAGAAGCCAGTGCTGGATTAGTTAATTAGGAGGTATTTTTGGCTACTTATGCTTTCATTAGCATATTCTGCAAAATACCCTTGTTTTGGCACTGTGCACTAAGTGCAGAGCTGTTTAATGAATATGAAACAGTGTGCTACAGCAGCACTAAGTGTAGGTGTCTATAAATCAAGATCATATCTTATTTTTTTATTTCTAAAAAGAAATTAACTAGAAAATGCTGGCCAGCACATGCTTTCCTCTATGAAGTACCTTTTCTTAATGAGTGCTTGGCTCCAAACAAAGGAAAGAAACATTTTTCCTGTCAACTGCATGCTGCAGCCTGAATTGTACAGCTGCACATACCACTGAAACATTATTCCATTACCTTTTTAGTGACACTCTGCCTTGACAGTATTGAATTACTGATGAAGAGTTTTATATTTTTCATTTCTGTGATTCATTTTTTTAAACTTAAAGCAAAATCCCCCCAAGCAGTAAAAAATACTTGACACCATACTGGCATAAACCACACTAGAGGGAACTCTTCCATTTCCTTCAGAAGACAGATAATGGTGCAGATGAATTGTTAATATAAAGAAGTCCCTGCAACTTCCCAGCAGTAAACAGTCACTAAACTACTATAATTTGTAACCAGGTTGTTCCGACCAATAACCTTGAACTCCCCCTTACAGGAACCAACTTACAAATAGTAAATTATGGACAATCTCCTAAATACTAATACTAAACCACACTGCTCAGCATAGAGATGAGCTCCCCCTGACAGGAGAATTATTAGCATATTTTAAAAGAATAAAATATAAATACTTTTGTTATTAATAAAACAAGAGCTTACCCATGTGGTCACTAGTGACTGGCCCAGAAGTGGACATGATTCACTTCTCAAGAGCTTAACTTGGTGAAAAACTATAAAGAAAAAAATTAGGATGACTATTACATTGCCAGCCACCAGGGTAATATCTTACCTGAAGATACTCCCAGCTATGATGTCAGCACTGATCTCAAGCTGAGAAATACTTCTGCTTGAACAAATGCCACTTACTCCAGGAATGGAAGCTGTCATATGTGGTGGCAATATATAAGGTTGATTGACATGAGTTGGTTCATGACTAAAGACTGATAATTCTGAATTGTTTTCTGGGTAAATATGTTGGACAGTGCATTGTACAATGTTCCAGAATGGATTATAAGTACACCAGACTGACATTACATAGCATAATTTCCTGTCAGGCAGCTCAAGTGTCAGTTAGTGCTGTTAAAGAGCATGGGTTATCTGACATAATGGTATCCTTGGATCATGCTAAGACCTTTTTTTACACCTTGCCACACTATGGGATTATTTTTAGCCTTACAACCTGCCACATTTATTTATTTATTGCATTTGTTAATTGGGAAAGTCCACTGGGCCTAGGAAGAGCCCATTTTCAGTGGAGGCCCAGGAAGAAAAGCAACACATTAATTACATACACAAATAAAAATGTTAATACATAGAGAGGACATTTTGAGCAATGTTATCATTTCATTAATTACATACAAATGATCCTTAATTACATGCAAGAGTGAAAATGTTGATACATAGAATGAAGTATTTATTGGTCTCTACATAATGAAATATATTGATGTTTGATTAAAAGATAGGACTCATAGAGTATCAGAATTGGGCTGACCATCAGACTGGGTGAGAGTGAACAGCAGTGCCTCTCAAAGTTTTGTCCTTGACCTGCTCTTGATTAACTGTGGCTTTTCTTTGGTGCCTTTGTCGTATAGGTGCTTATTTTCAAAATATGCAGAAGTTGCTAAACTGAGATGTATTGTTACTACTTCTTATGATGTTGTGCAGGTAAATAGTTCCCTAGAAACAAAAATATCTATGTTAAATATCTAGGGTTTTAACCTTATTGCAAAAAAAAAAGCAAAGTGATGACATTTATAAATTACATGTTAAATGCTTCCTTATGATTCAACATTGAAGAAATATGAGGGACTTGAACAGTAAAAGATATTGGAGTTATAATAAATGACAGACTATCCTTTAAGAACAATGCCAATTGCATATGATACAGAGGT
Organism: Protopterus annectens; assembly: GCF_019279795.1. Taxonomy (NCBI): domain Eukaryota; kingdom Metazoa; phylum Chordata; order Ceratodontiformes; family Protopteridae; genus Protopterus; species Protopterus annectens. The sequence continues at coordinate 934,158,576 of NC_056734.1, forward strand.
ATTAAGCAATTTGGACAAATGTTGACAACTGTGCCCATCAGGAATTGAAGAATACAAACACCTTTGAACAAAACCATTGTGTCCCTAGTATTGGAGTGTGGCCTTCACAAGAATTAAAATAAATATGTTAGAATCTGCTCAACATAAATTTAAGAAAAGCTTGCCATCATGCAGTGAAAAAGGTTAAATCACTAGGCCAAAACAGTTTGCTTTATATACTTATATATATTTATACTTATATATATATATTTATATTTATATATACTTTATATATTTTTTACTGTTTTAAGTGGGATTATTATTATTATTACTATTATTATCATTATCATTAATTTTGTTTGTTTTTATTGCTACTTTACTGACCATTTAGCTCATATTATTGTGTAATTATCTGTTTTTAAAGGAATATACTGTGCTTTATCAGCTGTGTTCGTATTGCTGTATTTTAAAAATTAATATCATGCAATTAACAGCAAACTAATTTAACTGCTCACTATATGCTTATACAGTGATGTAATGTAATTCCTTATAGTTTGCAGACACTCAGCTGCTATAGTGTAATAATGCCTTGTAATACCTATAACACTACCTTGTACTATGTATTCTGTTGTATTTAGACTGTCCTATGTTACAGTGGCGGCTCACCCAGGCCAAGCTGGATATTGTACATTAATCTTGGGTGAGCACTGTATTTATGCCTAGATGCTTGTTGTATTTGTTTGAACATATTTTTAGTGTCAAATTACTGCTTATGGTTTTTAATTTAACTTAGTAACTGTGGTGTTATTAGGCTGTGTTACGTATTTCTCTTCCACTTCTTTCTTATATTTCACCAATTATAAATAGAGTCCTACCTCCTCTAGCACTCCCCTTGTCAGCTTTTCCTAATCTTTTTTTTTATTTCCATTTACAGTTCTCAGCTATTACAAACACTGTGAGGTATCTCTACAGCAGTTCCCTACCAGCAAGCTGCATCTGCAAAGGTCTGTGACCAGTTTACTTAAAGTAAAGGCAACATTACAGTGCATGTTAATGCTTTAACCTTTCTGTGATTGTAAATTTCATTAGAATGTATTCAGGGAGTGCACACTACTGGTAACCCCCACCCCCACAAGAGATCTCTCTAAACCCAATACTTTCTAGTTGGGAGTCATTGTTTTACTCATTCTTCTCCTTCCCCAATATACTTGCCCATATTTCTCCCACTCAATAATCACTCCTGGCACAAGGTTTCTATGTCTCTAAGAATACCTACTCTACAAAATTGTCAGCTGCATAGATACTTTCCACAGTACTTGGTAGTCTAAGTGACTGATTTTTCATTGCTGCGCAGTCATAGAACTTGGCTCTGCCCACTCCGTTCTGCCTTTGCTATGCTCGGCCTTCACTCTGCTCCCCTACCCTATCCCCATTCCCTCCCACCCCCAAATCACTCGAATTTATTTTATACCTAACCACTCCCACTTACCTACCAATCACCACCTATACAAATTCCAGTTATACAATAGCTCACATTTCCTCACTAACCTTAACAACACCCATCCATTACCACACATATATTAACCTTTATCCAATCACTACCCTTTTTACCATTACAAAATGCTATCAATACATTGTATATTACTAGCTCTCCTAACAGCTGATGCTCACTTAACAAATTATCAGTCACAAATAGTCCCCCCTCACACTTTTCACAAAACCACATCTACCTTTTCTCCACACCTACTCCATCTTAATATCTCCATCCATCTTAAATATAACAGAACTCCATCACACCTCATGCAGACTACACCATATTAAACCAAACCCAAAAAATACCCCTTTTAAGTTTCATAATCATATATCAACATTCTTCCAAATACTAGTATCCTTGGCTACCAAACTTATTATAAGCGGAGACATTCACCCAAATCTAGGCCCCCAGAGTACCTCCTCACCACCTTCTCAAATACAAGATATAACCAATCTATCACAAAAAGGGTCTGGAATACTAACCCTAAATCTAAACCCATGAAGCATAGTCAAAAGTTCAAGAATTACATGTCACCCCATCCCATTATAACTCTGATATTGCTGTTTTAATGGAAACCTGGTTAAAAGCACACATTACTGACAGTGAAATTACACCACCTGGTTACAACATTGTTAGAGCAGACAGGAACGTAAAAAGAGGTGGAGGGGTAGCCATCTTATTTAAGAGCAGTCTCACACTTTTACCACAAAGCCTAAATACAGATAACCTCGAAAACATAGAAATCCTACCTACTAAACTTAAACTTAGGCATAACAAATTCATATCCATTATAGCTACCTATGTCCCACCCAGAAATAGCATCTCCACTATAGAGCACATCATCCAGTCTAAATCAAACTCCATGACCCAAGAAACTATCATTATGGGTGACTTTAATATAGACTGGACAACTTGTAATTCACATAACCCTAACAATCACATCAACCTCTATGACTTCGCACAACTCATTCAAGCTCCTACATGGATAGATAAATGCTCCAATTGTCAATCTATACTGGATTGGACACTAACCAACAAACCTCAGAATTATCAGGTTAGCGGCTGCTTACCTGACACTGTTAGTGACCATATGCCAATCTATCTATCAAGAAGAAACATCAATACTGTCAAGCTCACCACCTTCCACCAAATCCACATAAAAAAAACTTTAACCCCCAAGACCTAATCAATACCCTAAAAAATGTAACTGGTCTCTACTAAAAAAACATGCCCCTTGATGCTGTAGTAGATTATTTCAACAGTACCTTCCTTGAAATTTTAAACAAATTTTACCCCCCCCCCGGTCAATTTGTATTAAAGCCACATAGACACCATGGCTCACCTGTAAAACCCAAATCAACTGCATAGCATTCCAGCAAATTAGAAACAAGACTAAACAAATCAACCTAGATAAAAAAAATGTTTACTATAACCTGCAACATAAACACCAGCATAACCCCCAAAAAGTTTGGAATACCATAAATGTGCCGTTCTTCACCCAGGACATTCCATTACCCCTTCCTCCAGCTTACCACACTTTCCTACCATTGTTGCATAAGAATTCAATATATACTTCATTGAAAGAGTACTATCTAATTTAAAGTAATTCCACAGAACCATCACTAGCATTCAAACCTCTCAATATTAACTCCAACTCCTTCTCCTTTCAGCCTGTTCCCCACAGCTACCATTAAGAAACTACTGAAAAAGCTCAAAACCTCTTCAATAGCAGCTGACAAGCTACCAGCTGACTATTTAAAACTAGCAGCTGAAGCCATGTCTTATCCAGCGTCGATCCTTATTAACAGGTCCATAGCAGATCAACATGTCCCAACAATATGGAAAATCTCACACATTATCCCCTTACACAAAGGAGGAAATTCCACAGTGCTGACCAACTATAGATTGATCACTATTCTCTCTCCACTATCTAAACTCCTTGAAAGATGTATCAACTCCCAAGTGATTCATTATCTTACCTTCAACAACATGCTAGCAACATATCAACATGGTTTTAGGCCCCATCATAGTATCACAACTGCACTCCTCAGTTTTACCAGTACCATTAACCAACTCAGAAACAATGGTAAAATAGTCCCTGCTGTCTTTCTAGACATTTCCAGGGCCTTTAATACAGTCAAGTCTCCCACCCCAAACTATTTAATTCACTCTTCAAATTGAACCTCAGCCCCTCTGCACTTCAGTGGTTCTGAAGCTATCTACAGGACTGTCAATAATCTGTACGTATACCTCAAGGCTCAGTTCTTGGGCCGCTACTCTAAACTATTTTTACAAACAACCTCCACAGTGCTACCCCACTGGCATCAACTATCCAATATGCAGATGACACAATACTTATATGTGCCATTAATAACCTGCAACACCTCCATGATATAACCCAAAAAATCATTTTTGGATACCGAGCTATGGCTCTCTAACCATAAGCTCATACTCAGCCTCAATAAAACAAAACTCATGACCTTCCAACCCACAAGATCGCCCTCCCCCCAGCACCTTCTACATTACAGCTAGGAATAATACTAAAATTAATGCCAATTCTAAAACAAAACTACTAGGTGTAATAATGGATAACAACCTAAGATTTGACCTACATATAACACAAACAATTAAGAAAGTTCACAAAAAATGGGTACTCTTTACAGAAATAAAAAGCATCTAACACCTCTAGTGTTGCCATTGCTAGAACCCATCTTCTATCAAAACTTCTATATGCTTCCCTAATTCTCACCAACCTTAAAAAGACAGATTTAATTAAACTTGAAACAGGCTACTATAAAATAGATACATTTGCAACTGACTGCCCACATCATAGCCACCATTGTCACTTCTTAAAGAAACTCTCCTGGTTAGAACTCCCACAACTTCTATCCTATAACCAATTAACCTTAGCACACAAACTAGTATATCAGCCTGAAAAAACCCCGCTCTTCTAAATATTCTCCAGCCCCATACCACAAATCGATGTCTTCGCTCAACAAATAAATCTCTACTACAAGTATTCAAATCCACTAATATGGCAGGGGACTCCCTATTTTCCCATTATGCAGCAACAAGGTGGAATTCACTACCTCACAGCATCAGAACCAACACAAGTACCAACCAATTCAAAAAGATTCTTAAAAATTATGTTAATGACACCTGACTTTGTTCCTGTACTACAACAGGATAACTAGTTTTAATAGTTTCTGGTCATAATTTTTCTTCTTCCCTGACCATCCCACAATCTATGCTCTCTGTCTAGATAATCTCCAACCTCATCTTTTTCTATCCAGTTTCCTCCTACAAACCCTTCCTCAACATACTTTGAGAAACTACAATGTCTACACTACAATAAGGAATTATATCAGATTATTGTATAATACAAATGTCAGCTATAGTAGCATAGAATGTAATTTCTGGTGTACTGTAGGTCTTGTATAAGTTTTGTATAATCCCTTGTATAAATTTTGTATAATCTCTGCATGTGGAACTTTTCTCCCTGGGCCTTTGCTGAAAATGGGTCTTATCTCAATTGGACTTTCCAGGTAAACAAATGTGAAATACATAAATAAATATATATAGGATTTGCTGTTGTCTCATAAGAGGCAAACTATGCTTGTCATACAGGCTGTACCTCATAATTCTCTGAAACTCTTTTGGCCAGAACTACATTCTTATCAGTTGACCTTTAAGTGTGCAATTTTGTATAAAGTGTGTGTGTGTGTGTGTGTGTATATATATATATATATATATATATATATATATATATATATATATATATATATATATGTATATATTATATATAATATGTATATATATATATATATATATATATATATATATATATATATATATATATATATATATACACACACACACACATACATACACACCCCTCTTTGGCTAAAACTAAAAAGAAATGCAATGTTTCTTATTCAAGCTATGCTTTGAATGTTGAATAAAATGTGATAGGGCAAAAGTACATCTGTTATATATAATGTTGTTTAGGAACAAACTAGACAGCTGTGCAGGAAATAACATTGAAGAGTCTGTGTCCCTCATTGGCCTGCAAAGCCTGAGCATAAGTAGCATGAACCTATGAAATGATGAATGGAATGCCATAGGTGAATAATGGCCCTGCAGATTGCCTGAAAGGATGTGTGTGTGTGCTTGTGCATGCATTAGTGTGTGTGTGTGTGTGTGTGTGTGTGTGTGTGTGTGTGTGTGTGTGTGTGTGTGTGTGTGTGTGTATTGTGTCATAGACCTATATCCAGTCCATGATTAACTTTTCTGCCTTATGCTCATTGAGTGCTAGGACGTCTGACTATCTCATGACTCTGAAATGGAGAAAACCTTACTGGATAATGATTTAATGAAAGAAATAGTAAAATTAGTTTCATTTAACAGTGAGCTCAAGATACTGTTATTGGCATTGATTCAGCCTGAATACTGATTTTGAGTTATGACAAAGGCAATGAGGTAGGTTGGAAAGGAATGGACTGCCTAGATTTAATATCTGGATATTGGCTTGTGTTTAAACCTTGTAATGGCTTTTGCAGAAACTGGCTGAGGTATGTTTTTATTTATTATTTATTTACATTTGTTTACTGGGTGGTGTCCGACTGGGCCAGGAGCCCATTTCCAGTGGAGACACATGGATAAAAGCTCCAACAAGTAATTGATAGTAAAACAGCAGTGGAGAAATGCAGCAGGATATCACATACTGTGTACAAATACAGAAATATTTGATTAAAAGTACAAGGAGGCTAATTCACATTATACAATCGAATATACAAATCTTGATAAGAATAAACAAACTTTTTTTGACCCATAGTTGTTAGGTTAGAAGAAGAGAAACAGACAAATAATAACTTACTGTCTCATAGGAGAGTATTAGTTGGTATGTATTCAAAACTGATCTAGTTAGAATAAGAGACAACATGCCAGTGTAATTACCTGGGACTGCAGGAGCATAGCTAGTGATTAGTACGGTGTTCTTTTAGGAGTAGTTTGAATTTGTGACTGACTGGATTTTTTAGGATGTGCTGGGGTAGAAAGTTCCAGGTTTTGGCTATTTTATTAGAGTAGAGGGGGTCTCCATGATAGTTATGGGATTTAGTTACCTTTAGAATTAATTTGTCACATGATCTAAGGGACCTACGTTTTGTATTAAATTGAACTAGCTCAATTAGAGCAGGGCAGTTATTGGATTTATGGATGATACTGTGGGCAGTTGTTGTTTGCTTGAGAGATAGGTTAGGTAATTCAATCCAGCTGAGTTAGTGAAGGATGGAACAGTGATGAGATTTATGGGGTAGGTTAATGGCAAACTTGTCAATTTTGTTATAGCAGGTCCCTAGGTTGTTCAAATCAGACTTATGCAGGTTGGTAAAGATTTGGGAGCAATGATTAAAACTTCTTAAATTATACTGCTATTGTCTTTGTCTTGACCTTTTATGTTGTTGTAATTTGCGGAGCTTTTCTCCCCAGGCCTCCACTGAAAATGGACATATATCCAGCTGGACTAGCCCGGTCAACAAATGTAAAATAAAAATAAAAATAAAATGAAGGATGAAGGATAGTAGGTGGGATCTGGCTATGGATAGTCTGGCATTGTTGGTTAGGTATAGTTTTGCCCTATAGAGTGAACTGAGTTTGATGTGGACTTTTCTGATTATTAGTGATATATGTTTATCAAATTTTAGACAGTTGTCTGTTGTTACACCTAGAAGCTTAGTATGATTAACTGGTTCAATTTTTGTACCATTAGAGGAGTAGATGGTGAAAGGGGGTAGGTTATTTTTAGCTTTTTTATTACCGTAGACCATTAGCTTAGTTTTGTTTGGGTTGAGTACGAGTTGATGGTTGAATGCTTTTCAGGTTATTTTTGTTTCTTGGCATATGCCATTTTCCAAACAGAAATCCTAGTTTTATATAGAAAAAATTAACCTGTGTTTTCTGCTTTCAATTTTTAGCCTTACATACCAGCAAAACTGAAAGTTGCATAGAGCACCGCTCTCCAAAGAGTACTTTTATGACATTTTTTCAATCTTCAAAAAGTAAAAGGGAATGGGCACCTCTAGTCAGTGAAAAGAGATGAAAAAATGGTCATAAAACTGCTACTTTTGAAAGACCACCAGTGTCCTGTAACAAAAGTGCCAATCCCTGCTTTCTTCTTATTCACTTGACAAATATGATCTAAGCAACCAGTCACAGAACCTTTATAGACTCAAATGCTATGTGATTCATTGTGTAGAATACAGTTGGTAGGCGGAAGCTAGAGTTAGGAAAATTTGAACATTGGAAAGTAATGGACACCATGAGAACCTGAGACTGGAAAATAATCCTTTTGTACACTGTCCAGGTTGCATGTAAGCTGCATCTTCTAATCAAAACCCTAATCTCTGGCTTTACAGACTGACTGTATACCTCAGTGATTTACCAAAAAATATTAAGAATGGCAGGGCAAAACTGTGAAGAAAAATCAGGGAAAGCTGAGAGGAGTGATGCCATTATTGATCAATGATTTATCCAAAAATGTTATGAAGTACAGGCCAAAAAATATGAGGCGATATCTGAAACATTTACTAAAATCAAGAACAGTTGAGAGGTATGATGGGGCATAACACATCTTCATAGACTATCAGTCGGAAAGGATCTTAGGAAGCCTAATATCAGTCGGAAAGGATCTTAGGAAGCCTAACCTTACATTCCCATGGAAGTTTTAACCCTTATATTTTACATCAAAATAACCCAGATAGTAAGTGAACAATGATACATTTGGACATTTACATGTTATCCCTGCTCATGAGGGACAGGGGTGCTAAGCCAGGGTTGAATTTGCAGTTACTCATCCATTCATCCAAATTACTGTAGAGAGGAAGCTGATTTCATAGAAGCAGTATTCTCTATGATACAAATATATCCCTCCAACATGTTCTATTTGTTTTGCAAAAGACACTTAGATCCTCTGAGCTGGTGTTCATGAGAGCACTTGATAATTTGCAATAGGTCTGTGAGAATATTGTCTGTCAAAGCTCTATATGGAAGGCAGATGTTACCTGTCTGTAGACTATATGGTGCTGAAAAGAGGAAGAAGACTTTAAAATTATCTGCATAGTCTTAGGCATCAGGCCCTTGATGTTTTAGTGAGAAAGTGTTGCTATCATTCCAGTTGTGACAACTCTTTAGATGGGTGCATACTGAACGGATCATTACACTCAATCAGCTTAAGGATTGCGGAGTACAGTGGAACAGTTACATCCGTGCATATGCATGCAGTACCTTTATATGTAAGTTGTTTAGTGTTAAAGGACATTCTTACAACATGGTGATCAAAAGGCAGTTCATTGTCAACACAGGTTCCCAGATCAATATCCACAGGATCAATTTTCCAGGGTGTGTTGTCATATGGTAGTTACAAGGGAGTCATACTTACTGAAAGAGTCAGTTTTAAACTTCTTGGCATTTAGTTTTAGTCCATGGTTTTGACATTGACTGTTTGGGACAGGTGTCTTGGACAATCTTGGTGTCCTCGGGGGACTCAGTGATAGCAACAAGTTTGTAGTCATCTGCAAACGTGGTCAGCCACAAACTCTTATCATCAGCTTTCACCTCTCAGAAGTAAATACCAAAGAGGAGTGGCCCAAGGAATGAACCCTGAGGTACAACACTAGGTAGAGGTCTTTTGGAGGAGTTATTGCTACCCACCCTATGAATTACTTAAAGGTTGTCATTTAGCTGGTAGGCTTTTTCACAATGTACCTGAGTGTGGAATGGTGTTGAATTCCATTGTATAGTCTAGATATTGGCTGTGTACTGTTTTGCCCTCATCCATTAATTCAGTAACTTTTTTGAAGAAGTTGAACAGGTTAAGTTGGCAGGAACTAACCTTGATGAATCTGAGCTGGGTTGGGTTGAGAGTCTCTAATGATCTGATTCAATTGAAGCCCTACCTTTGTGCAAGGGGAATAGCTGTTACTGTCCTTCATTCATCTGGCATAAAGCTGATATTGAATAGTTTCTGTAGGGGATCAGACAAGTTATGTTTCAAACTGATGACTGGACAGCCTGGTATGCTGTCTGGCTGAACAGACATGGTGTTCTTAGCCTTAGATAGTGCCTTAAGAACTTGTACTTGAGTAATTTAAATATGGGGTTTATGTGTGGGCATGTGAGCTAAGAGTATTGGATGGGAGACGGGGTGAATTTTGAACTGAATTTGTCCACTAGTAGATTGCCAATGTCTTCTGGGTCTACCTGTGTGATATCATTTACTATTAGCTGGGTACAGTGCTGGGTATTATTTCTGACATATTAATGTAATTAAATACAGTAGACAGTCGATTATCCGAACTAATTGGGGCCTAGGTAGTTCAGATAATCAGACTGTTCGGATAATCAAACATACATTGAACTGGATACAAAACTACTACAATCTTGTTTTTTCTTCACTCAGGGAATACACTTTTCAACCAGTCTGCAAGTCCACTGGACAGTAAAGAATATTATTCACACTTTATGATTTTTCCTACCCAAAAACTTTGGAAGGCTGGGTTCGGATAATTGAAGTTTTGGATAATTGACTCTCTGCTGTAAGGCTTTATGGTTATTCTTCACCTGGGGTGGCCAGTTTTACCTCATATCTTGTTTTGGTTGATATCATCAGTGTCTTGTGTTTCTTGTTTAATTTATCAAAAGTGTTTTTGGCATCTTGAGGATTGGATTTATTATTGTGTGCAGTAAGTTTGTTTTCTTTTATTATAGATCCTGCTTATATTCAGGTTCTACAATTAGGTTTGATCTTTGAATTTGGACTTGTATTTATTCATAAGGGAGACAGATGCATCTGTGCAGCATCTATGCAGCTATATTTGCGTAAAATATATCAGTGAAGGATTCTACATATGCAGTGGGATCATCAAGACGGAAGGGGCTTTTGAATTTAGACAGGTCATCAGTCAATTTTAGTAGGTTTAGCCTTTGCATAATCTCTGAATGCCATGATATTAGAAGATATTTCAGGCTTTAGTCTCAATAGAGAATGTGATTGACTTGTTTTATAATTTTCCAGAGAGGTAGTAACAACTGATGGAAGCAAAGCTGCATCATATTGGTAAGGCACATATTTAAGATTTTATCACCCCTAGTTGTGGTGTGAAGTATCTGATTGATGGAGTTTATATTGATGAAGTCCAGAAATCTCTGGCTATACATGTTTGAGGATGTATAAGTCTCCCAGTTTGTGGTGGGGAAGTTGAAGGGTCCTAGTAGAATGGCTTTGGATTAATACATTGGGAGTCCATACTAGTAGATGGGAGGTATAGGGTGAGGGGGGATATCGAGGGGGTTCTATAGAGCTATGATATGGTAAGTGGTTTTGTTAATAGTAAGTTGGATGTGGGGGAGTTCCAGGTCATCTTTTCTAACTAGTCTTGAGGTGAATTTTTTTTCTTGTTTTGTTTAAAGAATATAGAGACACCATCACCTTTAATGACTTTGTCTAGTGTGGTGGGGCTGAACGTGTGGCAGGTTTTGAAACACTGAACTGGTGAAGTGATTTCAATAGTCGTGAACCAGGTCTCTGAAATGTTGTGTGTATCCATGTTTTCCAGGGTAAAGAGTGCTTATAGTGAGTGGATGTTTTTGTTAAGTCTGCTAGCATTGTGAAGCAATACAGTAACGTTATATGGATTCTGTTTACTTATATTGGAAGCTGAAAATGACTGACATATTTAGAGGATGAACAGTTTATGATTTTTTTGTAATCTGGAGGGCTAGCTGAACTTGATTACTATTGAGATTCTACACTGTGAAGAAAGATTTGATGGAATGAGTATACACAAGTCAGTAGCACACACCACCGAGATACACAAACAGAAATATTACGCAAACACACACATGTATATGAATGCACATACGCGCGCGCACACACACAAACACACACACACACACACACACACACACACACATATGCACACACTAGTTCCAAACTTATGACCCAGAAAAAGTCAGTTGAGGTTTCTGTTGGGCATATAAGGGTGTAGCTTCCAAACTGAAGGAAGGCAGTGCAAAGACATGCAAGTAAAGAGGTATTATGGAAAGCAAGTAATTACAAAAATGCAGAGATAGAAAATAGACTGACATGATAAATGTGTATTTATATAGACAGATGTAGATAAATATATTTAAACACACAGACACACACACACACACACACACACACACGCACACACACACACAGTGACACAATGTACTAACATTTTTTGAAATGGGCACGATGCCCTTTCAAAAGAATTTGGACAGGGGATCTTGGACAGATGGTATCAATAGGGAAGATATCAAGAGTTTGGGGTGTTTTTGTGGTGGTTAATGTGTGGCTGTTTACTATTAATGCACAAATGCCCAACTGTCTATGATTTCAAAAGTCAATGAGTTTGCTTCATTTTTTTTAAGTATTCCTTATAAAATGTGTTGTTTTCTGGTATATTGTTGAGGGTTGCAGTCACTATAAATAATGACTGATTTGAGTTTAAGACTTTTGTATCATTTGGAAAGCACATGCTAATGCAAAACCTGTTATTTTAAGTATATAAGAGCAATATTTAAAGTCAGTACCTGATTTTGCATTTTTGTCACTGCCTCTTTCACTTTAATGTATTTTGTGATAGGAGATGGTGGCATCTGATGCTGCTTATTCATTATTTTGGTTTGTAGGACTAATGTGACATGTGTGAAGCAATATGGGCATCTGAGATGTATACAGACAGCCACTAGTTGTTATTGTTGGGGCTGTATGAAGAGGGAAATGACTGTTGTTGTTTGCTCATTATTCTAGGTTTACAGGACTAATGAGATTTGTGAAAAGCAACTTGGAATACTTGAATATGCGGCAACTGTGTAGAACAAAGTTGAAATACATTACATGATCATCATTTTATTACCATTGGCCATCTGAAGTGTACATTGAAGTGATTGTATCTACTGAGAAAGCAAGAGGATGAGCTGCTTTCACATATAAACTGTCAGTATCTGGCTTTGCAGGACTTGTGTACATTTACAGGATTATTTGTATGAAGCACCTTGAAATGCTTTAATGTGTGGCTACTGTTTCCATGTAACAATGATAATATACAATGCATGGCCATCATTTTTAGCTCTACCTGCTGTGAGGGGGAGGGAGCTGTCTGAAGAAAGTTAATAAGCCTCTTGCTATTTTCTCAGTTTAAACAGTCATTTTCTAGTTTTGTAAGACAAGTGTGCATTTGCAGGAATACGTTAATTTGTGTGAAGCAACTTGGGATGCTTTAATGTGTTACTGCTGTCTGCATTGAAACAGAGCGAGCTGAAATAGAGTACATGGCCATATTTTATCACAATTGTTTGAAGTGCACACAGAAGTAGTTATAACTTGTAGTTGGGGGTGGGGTAGGAGCTGTGTGTTCAAAGTAACACCCTCTTTTTGTTTGTTCAGTTTTAACAGATGCTATCTGGCTTTGCAGCATACCATGCATATCTGTGAAGTAAGACTGACTAGCTAACTGGAAATCTGAGTTATGCAGAGACAAAGAAGCTATCATTTTTGGTTCTGTCTGTAGAGGAAAATGCCTAGCTACCCACACTTTGTTCATTATTCTGGCTTTGCTAGACTTATGTCATTTTTGTGAAGCAACTTGGAATACATTAATTTGTGGCAAAATCAAACTAAAAAGCCATAAAATACATCGTAGAACATCCAGACATTCAAAGCTTCTGGGGGTCTTGGTGGTTACTATACCCCCAAGCTTTGTAAATGGATTTTGACACAGGCTTAGTAGTGGCTTCTGTCCTGAACCCCACCTAGTCTAAAATGGTCCTTCTCTGAGGTGTGCACAGAAGATCATTGTAGCTTGTGTGGGGTGGCACTGGGGACAAAGTCATTATTTATTTAATTTTCCTCCCAAACAACAGAAGTGTACATCACATTGGTCACTATAGCATGAGCTTCAGTCTTCATCAGTTAGGGTGTGTTGGAAGGATACAGGAAAAAAAACAATGCTGAAGAAGTTAAGACTGAATTTCCTTTTTTAATTAAGAAGATATTTTTCACAGTATCATTAGATAAACAGGTTATTCAAAAACTGTGAAATGAACCTCAGAGTATTTAAAGCCTCCATTACTACCTGAGTCTAAAGGCCCCCAGATGCATTTATGTTTCTCCACAGTTATTAGAGTGCAGTCTTGCTTGTTTGGGATATGTTGAATGAATGAAAGAAGGCAGGAAAAAAATTGAAGAGTAAGATAAACAATCAGATGAGGAGGAAAAAAGTAATCTGGATATTGTGGGTTGGACAAGATGGAAGAGACCAGTGGTTACTGTGTGTTGTATTGGTGGGGTTGTGTGCAGTGTTTGTGGGGGGGGGGGTGACTCCCTTTGCTTATGGCACCAGTTGAAGTAAGGCTCACCCTTCCCACATATTGAACAGCATCAGGTACCTATGATTTCTACAAACAGTAGATTTGCATCATCCATTGCTGTGCAGGCAGATCTGTTTAAGAAGTTCTCATCTGAACTGTTGATTGAAACAACTATTTTTATCTGATTTTCAAATCAAGCAATATTATTTGAGTTTATGTAGATTGCAACTTATTAATGTGCTTGGTATCTTGTGTTGCCATATTTTTCTGCTTATTTTCCTTTTCAATATTCTTCCATCCATTTTCTAAACCACTTGTCACACAGGCAGCAAGCCAGAGCACGACATACGAGATTTCACTATTGCAGGCAAAAGTTACCCTGTTATCCTGTGGGATGTCCAGACATTCATAAGTAAGTTGAATAATATAGACCAGGATTCTGAAACAGATCTGATTGTGAGCAGTAAGTCTCTGGCAGAAAAGACCTTTCTGAGTGTTTGCAGAAACCAGTGATTACGAGATACATTAGCTGCAATAAGGAAAGACTTCATTACTGATTAATTTGTATGTCTCTGAATTGTTTAGTGATTACCCAAGGCCCTTTTCTGCTGCCTTTGTGACAATCATTTCTGGTGATTGATGCATTACATTAACACAGGCACTCCTATAATCCATTACCTGACACACAGGTGCATACATCCAAACACACAGACACAGACACACACACACACACACACACACACACACACACACACACACACACACACACACACACACACACACACACACACACACACACACACACACACACACACACACACACACACACACACACCATACTTCATACCTGTCCCTGAGTTTAAACAAGTATTCCTTGTAAATTACAAATGATTAGCTGTTCAGTGATGACAGATGCTAGAGTTTCATGTTCTTATTGTTCAGTAAAGGCATCCAGATGCTTCATTAAATATGCTTGTCAGACAACTAAAGAAAGCTATTCAGTGCATGTACTCAGAGCCGGATTCAGCACTACGTGACCCAGGCAGTTGCCTAGGACCTTGATGGCTGACCATCGGCTGGTTGCTGGCTGGTGGATGCCACAACATTTTATTTTAATAAAAAAAAATACTTAACATTTCTTCCTTAAGGATGCAAGTGTAGTACAAGGATGTAGTCTCCTTTTTGTCAAGCCTACATAGAAGGCTTGGCAAGACATGCAGTTAGCAAGATAGATGAGATTCCTCGTATTGCAAGTGGCATGAAAATTGGGAGTAAACTCAAAATTAGTAATAGGATGCTTAAAGATTTGGGTTCTAGTAATATAACTACATCTGTTGCATTGGTTGCAGGCAAAGGTACCTAAGGTTAAAGTCATAGAAGTAATTGATGAATCCAAATGGACACGATCATTACATAAAGTCTGTTTGAGATTTTCACTGTTCACATACAAAAATATGGGCTTGTCACCTACTATTTGTCTAGTATGAGAGTCCATAATAAGGACATTCCAGTTATGTGAAATTACTTCTTGTATATTCTTAATGTCACTAGTATATTTAGTGGTGTATCTCAATATAGTATCTGAACTATATGCACTGTACATATCTTTGTAACTAGTCAAAGTCATAGTTCCATTAATTACTGTATCACACCCAATATCAGGGGACCCTAAGTCCCCTAAAACACTATATCTAATACCTCTTACCATATTGGATGGATAGCCCCTGTCTATAAAGAGGGATGCCATAAAATCAGCCTCTGATAAAAGAGAATGACGCTCTTTACATAATCTCTGGATTCTTATAAATTGGCTTTTAACAATGCCATAGAACGTGTGTCTAGGGTGCATGTTATCAAAGGTGAGAATGGTGTTTTTCCATACTGGTTTCCTATAGAGAGACGAAACAATAGAGCCACAATCTGTTATTCTCAATGTTACATCTAAAAAATGGATCTCTGTGTGAGAAGCATCTTTCGTAAATCTGAGGAAGGTAGTAGTCGTTTCTAAATAGGATAGAAACTGATCAAAAACTTGTTGAGAGCCCACAAAAGCAGATAATCTCCCTACGCTGGCAGCAGTTGAAGCCAGAACAAGCTGGCATACCCTTGCCAGTTAACTGACCAATGTGCTGGACTGAGGCCAAGGTTGAGGCCATGCACTTAAACTGTTTGCTGTTCTGCAGATGCAGCAGTGGTCTATAACCAAAAGGTGGCTAGGACCTAAAGTAAAATGTAAATGACACTCATCTAATATAAGTCAAAAAGGGATTGGACACCCATTTGTCTGAGCATTTTATTACCTGTAATGACTGACCTTCCCCTGGACAAATTTGAATCCCTTCCGATCCTAAGAGTATGATCTAAAGCCTTGACGTCCAGTGTCCTAACTGTTCCTTCTTTAGTTCATTTTTCTCCTTCTCCAGTGATAGGAATATTGTCTAGGTAATGGACAGCAGCTTGTTTCTCTGTTCTTTGCTGCCAGCACCAATGCAAGGCTGTGCTGAATGTCTCAAAAACTGAACACTCAACCAAGCAGCCCATAGCGACTGCCTTGATGAAATACATCTGGCATTAGAAAGCCTGAGCATCAGTCAGTTCAGTTCCTGGATGGATAACAGCTCAAATGTAAATTGTATTTCTAGCTTTGCCAGACAAGGTTTGATGAACTTCTGACTGATAGCAGCTGCATCATCAAAGATAGCAAACTTCACCTTTCACTCTGCCCTGCTCATAAAATAATTTACTGATGCCCCAGAGCGGTAGGATAGGTGGTGGATGAGGTGAAATTCACCTTCTTTTTTTCTTTTTGGGACTAATCCAATATGTGAGGTTATGAAATATTCCTATAGCAAAATTTGAAACAAATGAGCTATATTTTCAGCTTGGGCCTTCTCATTCAAAAATTGTAGAACTATTTTGTCTTTCCCATGGGTTGATTTCAAATTCTTAACAATCTTTTTAGTAGGAGGTGCTGTGAAGTCTAAAGAAAATTAGTTGCAAAGCTCTGTATAAGGAAATTAGCTGCGTGTTGGTTGGAGTAAAACATCAGTTCATGAGTAAGTTCCAATATTTTAGTTGGAGAGTGTGATGTCTCACTGTGAGGCTTCTTTTTTGATGGAAAAGGGAACCTGTCTTTCTCTGAATGGCACCAACTGCTTTTGAGGACACATTCTGACACCCTTGTTTGTTCCTGATAGAGGTCTAGTTTGACTATATTTTGCCAGCAATTATAGGCATGGTGATATTTATTTGAGTGTGAGCAGATATAAGAAAAATGATAGGCAGGCCGGGAGCACCTCCCACTGTTAAAAGTCCAGTATTGTAGCTTGGATTTCTATAGTCCCGCCCTGACTGTTAGTGGTGGGTCTATCTAGCATGATACTTAGCCAAGTACTGGGGAGGACTTGCTCCCCACCATCAAAACTTGTTAACAGCTTTTAGTTTTCTATCCTGTTGATCATAGTATAATCAAGTAGTAGCCCTGCATACTTGGTGCACCTCCCTAATTGTCATTAAATAAACCAGCAAAGATAAGGCTTGCTGAGGGTAACTCTCACTAATGACTTCCATAAAAATTGTAAAGCCTGCTGCCAGAGGGCACCAATTCTTCTGAAATGGCTTGGTAGATACATTCTTACCCAGTGCAGTTAGGGTCTACTTTAGTTTAGCGAACGATCAGATGATCGAACGCTGTTAGTTCGAACACTATATGTCAAACGGGCAAAATAGCGAATGGCTGGAGCAGCAAATTTTTTCCCATGGAAAGAAATCGCTGAGCTGACCGTCCAGGTTATGCTGTTTCCTTCACTGTAGTGCGATCTCGGAGTTGGTATATTTAAGTAGGGGGGGTGGGGGCACAGCCCCCAACTTGGGAGGGGGGTGTGGTGGGCAAAGCCCCCCCCCAATTCATTTAGTGTTTAGTGTTTTTTTTTTCTTTTTTCCCTGGGAAAAAAATCGCTGTTCTGGTTGTTCACTGTTTTGAGTTTTCACGCTTTAGGGGTCGATATAACAACATTCGATCATCTGATCATTTGTTGTTATAATATAGACCCTGCAGCTAGTGCCACCATGATATTGTTTGATCTGGATTTCTCAGATTCTAGTAGACATTAGATACCATCAATGCCTGCCATTTCAAATACATCAATATATTCGCTATGTATAGTCTTATCCTTAACTGCCTTGAAAATATGTGTGGTTGTATGGCCATGAGAATAGTAGAGCTTGACAATGTGGTACTGGGAACAGGAGAATGTGTAGACATTAGTGGTAACCATTGCAGCCCTCTGATTTCTGAATCCCATCTTCTTTCACTGCTTCCCAATTTTTTGACTTCACTTGATACTAATGTATGCCCAGAAGTTTCCAGAGAGGCATTGGAAGTCTGCGGGATGCTAGTGACAATCTGTTCTTTATGCCCAGCTGTGGACCCAAAATCTTTTTCCAAAAATAAATCAAGTAACCTGGCTTTACTACCTTCTGGAAGGGACTCCAAGAATTTCTTTTGATATGTGTCCTGAGTCTGACTTACAAGCATTCCTGTTTCCTGGAACCTTCTGCTTACCTAGAATCTTCATTACCTGGCTCTTCCATAACAGCTGCATCCATTGATGTATCTGATTGAACCTCAGTATCCAGGATATTCTCCATATTTCTCTGCATTCTGTACCTGTCCTTCTAAAAAAACCCAAAGGCTTCCTTTAGATTCCAATTCCTTAAATAGCTGTTCAGCCTCTGAAGTTAATGTGACTAATCAGGACATAAGTGGTAGTAGAGACACTGCACCTACTAATAAAAATAAATATGTCAGGGATGTGTCAATGTTCTTTACACATACATTTGTAATCCCAATCTCCTCTCTCCCTTCTCTAATATAGAGTACTGGTACTTTATAGTAATGATTTGGCAGTGGCCCGATTCTTACTTGATGTGTCTTGATGACGTGCGTGCGTGTAAGGCAGAGTAAGCATGTAGGAGCCTGTGTAAAGATATATAAACCTGTTTGCGCTGGTGTGCGCGCGTTTTAACCCGAATAAGCAGAGTCTAGTCCATGTAAGCATGTGTGCGCGCGTGGTAGCCACTGTGAACGTGTTTCCGCTGGTATGCGCACTGCTCCCCCCTGAGGAAACAGAGAGGAAAAAGGAAGCAGAAGAAATAGTAGGAAGCTAGCAGGGAATACTGGTAGAGCTATCAGGTGAAAACAATTAGAAGCAGGCAATTACACAGGCAGAATACTAGCCCAGCCCAGCACTTAAAACACTGCAAACAGCATTGCAGTATGTTTCTCTTAAGAGATACTGCAAGACAGGAGTAAGCTAGTAGAAGTGAAAACTGAAAAAGATGCACTCAGACCAAACATGCTAGGGGCTGCCATAGCTGTTATAAGGAGACATAGGAGGCTTGCTGAGGGTGGTGACAATGCAAATGCTGCCAGACAACCCACAGTGAGGAGACGGAGAAGAGTGTACAGGCCCAGGGTCACCTACCAGGGGTTACATGAGCTGGAGATAGTGGAGCGCTATAGAGTGGACAGAGACCTCCTGCAGCAAATTGTTGAGCTGTGCAGGCCACGCCTCACACACAGAACCAACAGAGGGGAACCCATCCCAGTGGAAACCAAGGTATGTGTTGGCCTAAGAATACTAGCAACAGGTACCTTCCAGAGACCAACTGGTGATATGATGGGGATATCACAGGCATCAGCCTCCAGGGTACTGCACCAGTTCCTGGATACCATGTCAGCACATGTCGGTGAGCATGTATATTTCCCCAATTCCCGTGAGGTATTGGCCAGCAATATGCGTCTCTTCCATCAAATAGCGGAATACCCTGAGGTAGTGGGTGCAATAGACTGCACACACATATGCATCAAAGCACCAGCCGGTGAGCAGGGTAGGGCCTACATTAACCGCAAGGGCTTCCCCTCCATCAACTGCCAGGTCATGTGTGATGCCCAGGGCATAATAATGAATGTGTGTGCTGGCTGCCCTGGGAGCTACCATGATTCCCATATCTGGCATTTGACGCAGCTGTACCAGACATTTGCCAATGGGGACATCCCACATGGTCACCTAGTGGGGGATACTGGATATGCACTGGAGCCGTGGCTGATGACACCCATCAGAAACGCACACACACCTGAACAAGAACGCCATAATGAGGTACACGCACAAACACATAATGTAATAGACCGTGTATTTGGGCTGCTCAAGTCACGGTTCCGGTGCCTGGACACATCTGGTGGAGCCTTGCAGTACTCACCAACTACATGTACCCAAATTGTCATGGTATATGCTATGCTACATAATATGATTCTGCGAAAACAGCTGCAGCAGGACCAGCATAGGGCTGGGACAAACAGCCCCCTACCATTGCCAAGGCCATCACAGGCAGAGCGTGACTCGGAGGAGGAACAACCTGAGCCTGCCCCAGTAGGCAGAAGGAGGCGTGCCCAGTATGCCCTGGCCTTGACAAAGAAGCAACGCATAGCTCAGTAAGAACCCTGGGAATGATACCCCTCTCTGACTCACTCATATAGTAACAGGGACGCCTAACATGACACAACCTGCTCTCAAACATGTACAGGGAGTGTAGTATGTGCATCCGACAGAGGCAGCCCTGCAGCACCACCTGAGGCATGATTGCCATGTGTTAAACAATGTAACACCATCTAGTATATGCAAACATGAAGACCCTGCCTAACATCTCACCCTCACCAAGCATGATGCCACACTATGAAGACAACAAGATCAAGTACAATAATTGGCTTAAGTATTGCTGTTAGCAAGGGAGAACAAATGGCTGACAGCCTGGGATGACATGCTGAGCAAGACATGATGCCCCACCTGTTAGGGATGGCACGCACCCAGCACACCTGGCTGTGTGGATACTGGCAAAGGCTGTTATCACCCCCACTGTGCCTTGAATAGGTAAGGCTGGAAACACAAACCCACCACCATAGGTAGCACAAGGGATAACAACCTGGACATAATGCTACCTAATGCCAGAAGTCTAACCTGCAAGGTGCATGCAGACCAAACCCACCACAGCATGTAGAATGGTAATATCTGTTCTGTAACAGAAACCTGGGTCAAAGCCCAGAAGAGCACCCTAATACTACCAGGTTATGCCTCATACCATGCTCTACAGCTCCAAAACATGGAACACACTACAATAGGAGTGTGGCTATCAGTAATTGTCAAGGATAACCACACCCCCAGGTTGGTACCACAGCAAGAAGCAGCATGGACTATCCACGGGCAAGTAACAGTGGCTCAAACTGCATCCCTGTTTGCAGCCTGTGACAGACCACCCTCACAAACCCAGGAACCCCAGCCAGCCTTCCTGAAGACACTGCAGAGTATGAATGTCTCAACAAATACCAAACAAGGCACACACAAAGTATGACATAGGTGGCAATCCATTATGTATGGAAGAAGTAATCGGGGACCTAGGGACACAAGTGGACGGTAACCCATCATGTGACACTCACATTGCCAAGGTGGCTAGGAAGACCTGCTATATTGCCCACCTTAATATGAAAGGATGCACATGTACATCAAGAGAGGTCACTGTGCCCCCATACTCTTCCCTTATCAGGCCCATACGTGACAACAATGCCCCAGTTTGGATGTACCTTGCCTTACACCTGCAGCAGTTAGAAAGACCCCAAATGTACCTCACCAACAGGATAAAAGGTCCAAACATTTGACATCTGCAGCCTGGCTGAAGAAACCACAGCCCAATTCACAAGCATACTGCCCAGTCAGAGGTGATGTATGCCTGATGTACAAGGCCATGTCCAATCCAGAATGAATGAACATGCTCCACTGCAGAAACCCCAAATCCAGCAGAGACACCACAGTGAGATATCTGAGCCTCCACACATAGACAAATAGGATGTGCTGGAGGGACAGATCCATAACCCAGAGGCTCCTTACACTCTGGAACAGAATCCCAGTCCATGATAGGCTGAGCTCCACACTCATACTCAACAAGAGAAATCTGTTGAAGTGCATGGGAGATAGTAGGTGTACACTGGGGGCCATCCCTGTGTCACATCTAGTAAAGTAAACCCTAAATGGGCATAATATGCACATTGCAAAGGGTGTCAAAACTCACACACAGTCTGTCCATGCTCAAACAAGGCCAGGGCAGATAGCCTAGTATGAACCTATGAACCTATGACGATACAAATTGTGCAGGACACAAAGGATTATCACACAGCTGTCCTACCTGATGGTAGGAACCATGGTGATAATCCACAGATATGCTCTGCAGTACTCAAATATCACAAACAATACACCAAACCCACACACATTGCCAACATCCAACCTAACAGATTCTTTGCAAACTCCCCACCAGCACCTAACTGCCAAATATCTATCCCAGCAGAGTGCTGGCCCCTGACATTGCAGATGCTGAGGTAACAGCCAGCATCTACAAAGCACACCAGACAGCATCAATGGTACCAGATGGTGTCCTGGGTTGTGTCCAACAAGTACTGTAAGAAGAATGGAACACCAAATAGCACTACTGCGCACTATCAGTCTTACCACAGGATATGTACCCAAAGAGCAGTGTACAGCAACAGTGGTCCCTCACCACAAAGGTGGTGCCTGAATGGGTACTGCAAACTATCACCCCTCAACCCTGACTATCTAGGTTGGCAAAGTAATGGAGAGGATGATCATGGATCCCAGGAATAACGAGATTGGGTACCTACAGACATTGGACCCTACCCAGTGTGGCTTTCATAGGGCAGATCCTGCCCCTTACACATGTCTGACTCATGTGAAACGTGCACCAAGGCCATTGATGTGGGGAATGTGGATCACACAGCCTATCTGGACCTTGCTAAACCCTTCCATACAATACCCTAGTTGGTCAGTACAGATAAGCTCACCAGCCTAACTATAAACCCCTATCCAAGTAGATGAGTTGCAAACCAGCTCAAGGACAGAACTGACCTGGTCAGACATGCTGCAGCCATGTCAGACTGCAAACCAGGTACAACTGGCATCCCACAAGGCATGGTCCTGGGACCTCTCTTGTATGCTATATATGTCACATAGGTACAGGCCAACATGGAAGGATTCTGTCTGAACAGGTTCACAGAACACTACAAACTGCCCACCATATCGGACCCTCAAGCTGACACAAGCAACCTACAAAAGGCACACATAGAAACAGACAAGTGGTGCCACAGCCATGTCAACAAGCTAAATGCAGAATAGTGTATAGTCATCCCCTGTGGAAACACAGTACATGGCCAGAAATTACCACATAGGTGTTAACCCAGTAAGTACATCAGGAGCAATAAGAGACCTGGGGACACAAGGTGATAGATATCCTGCATTTGACAACCATGTGTCTGTAGTGGTTACAGAAACATACCATATACCCACCTAATCATGAAGGTAAGCACAGCTAGGTCAGGGTAGGTCAATGTGTCTCTCCAGTCATCCATCAGCAGCCTCACAATTGCGTACAATGGCCCTTCAGGGATGTACCTTAGCAGACACCTGCATCAACTGGAAAGACCCCACAAATACCCCACCAGGAGGATTGCAGAGCTGTAACAGATGCCATGTGTCACCTGATTAAACAAACTGCAGCTCCACACAGTGCCATACCGCCTGGCTGGAGGTGAACTGTGCCTGATGTATAAAGCCATGACCAAGCTGGTATCAATGGACATTTGGCACCATGTAAAATCTGAATGCTGGTGACCTATGCAGCTGACAGGCCTGAACCACAGCACAGACATAAACAGGACATGCTGTACCGATTGGTCCATAACCCTGAAGCTCACTCCACTCACGACTAAACTCCCAGTACAAGTTATCCAGGGAGTCTGTCATTGACTGTCATCCAGAGGAATCATGATGACTGGATGGGAGATGGTAGGTGTACCCTGGATATCACCTGTATGTCACGGGTAGACAGAGGCACAGCACACTAACCTTGACATATGTCATGGCAAACACCAGTAAATGTGTGTTGAAGGGCAAACACTCTCTGACTAGCATTACAAATGGACTAGGGCACATGGTCATTGTTTGTCACTGTCCACACAAGTTGTGGAATACATTAACAATGTCGGACAATCATGTACTATGCTGTCCATATCTGAACAAAATGCAACATGGTCATATCTGCACAACTGGCCCTCAACCAGTCTGGTGTGCTCACTATAAATATTACAAGCAGTTATAGGACTGAAACCGATGATACTGTCCACCACAGTGAAAGTACTGAACCAGTACACTATACGACAATACACTCTTTGGTCAGTAGGAAAGGATGTTGACAACTGTATGCAAACCATCCCATGGCAACCCTGCAGGCACAGCATAATGCCTGTTAGGTTCAGACACAAAGCAGTTGGGCAGTAAGAACACAACCTGATGTCCAACACTCAACTGTACATGTGAAATATAGTTGACGTCCACACACAAACACAAATGTGGTGGACCACAGATCCCAACATAAGGAAAGTTCACACTGGGCATGCTCGCACACTTAGATAAATGAGACATGTCAGTCAAGAAGCCATAGAAACTGTGAACTGGGCATGCTCACACACTTAGGCCATGTCACAGTTCAGCAGTTGCACACACATATCTGACATTTGTATGTGTTAACACAGGAACCTCCCACAATACAGAAATCTGCCCAGCGCACACAGTGAAATTACAACAGAGACATAAGTAAAGTACTGGATCCCACTCATATGCAAATATCTTCCACAGTACACAAGTTGTTCATAGAGATAGGGAAAGCTATGGCAATAAAGACCCACAAAGAGTATATGAGCAACAGATACTTGCATCTGACAGGTAAACATATCCCTGTAGAGTGCAATACTAGGCTGTTGTCCCTAGGGAATACAGGAGGCTATCCACAGTGTATTTGGCATCTGCCTCCGCAGTACAGTAGGCCACTGTGCCTGTGCAAAGTTAATGCATAGATATACTCTCCCCTGTACTGATGGATAGTAACAGATGTACATACCTCTTCATACATAATGATGTCAGCACACTATACATATGTCAGGAGCAGAAATGATAGCCAGTAATTTGAATAGCATGCTCTGCTACTGCGTCTCTCACAAGTGTCATAACATAGTTAGGTAGGGGTTTGAATCCTGCAAGTGTTCAGTATGTGTGTGGGGGAGTAGTGTGTGTGCAATTCCACATGTAAGAGAAATGTTCCTTTTGGCAACTAGTAGAGCACAACACATGCTGCATATTCCACTGTCTAAACACTGATGATGTCAGCACCCTATAAGTACAGCAGGAGAAAGCAAGCCTCCCAGTAATGCAAATAGCGTGTTCCACTACCGCGTCTCTCACAAGTGTCATAACATAGTTAAGTAGGAGTTTGAATCCTGTAAGTGCTCAGTGTGTGTGTGTGTGTGTGGGGGGAGTAGTGTGTGTGCAATTCTATGTGTAAGAAAAATGTCCCTTTTGGCAACTATTACAACACAACACATGCTGCATATTCCATTGTCTAAACACTGATGATGTCAGCACCCTATAAGTACAGCAGGAGAAAGACTGCCTTCCAGTAATGCAAATAGCGCGCTCTGCTACTGCGTCTCACACAAGTGTCATAACATAGTTAGGTAGGGATTTGAATCCTGCAAGTGCTCAGTGTGTGTGTGACTGTGTGGGGGGGAGTAGTGTGTGTGCAATTCTATGTGTAAGAGAAATGTCCCTTTTGGCAACAATTACAACACAACACATGCTGCATATTCCACTGTGTAAACACTGATGATGTCAGCACCCTATAAGTACAGCAGGAGAAAGCAAGCCTCCTAGTAATGCAAATAGCATGCTCTGCTACTGCGTCTCTCACAAGTGTCATAACATAGTTAGGTAGGGGTTTGAATCCTGCAAGTGTTCAGTGTGTGGGGGGAGTAGTGTGTGTGCAATTCTATGTGTAAGAGAAATGTCCCTTTTGGCAACTATTACAACACAACACATGCTGCATATTCCACTTTCTAAACACTGATGATGTCAGCACCCTATAAGTACAGCAGGAGAAAACAAGCCTCCCAGTAATGCAAATAGCGCTCTGCTACTGCGTCTCTCACAAGTGTCATAACATAGTTAAGTAGGAGTTTGAATCCTGCAAGTGCTCAGTGTGTGTGTGTGAATGTGTGTGGGGGAGTAGTGTGTGTGCAATTCCACGTGTAAGAGAAATGTCCCTTTTGGCAACTAGTACAACACAACACATGCTGCATATTCCACTGTCTAAACACTGATGATGTCAGCACCCTATAAGTACAGCAAGAGGAAGCATGTTTCCCAGTAATGCAAATAGCACACTCTGCTACTGCGTCTCTCACAAGTGACATAACATAGTTAGGTAGGGGTGTGTATCCTACAAACGCCATGTGTGTTTTTGTCACACAGTTTGTCCATGTGTGTGGGGTGTTGTTCCCAATATTGCACGACATACATTATATCAGTAATGTCAATGCACACATGATGTATTTGTGTGCCACCTACACATATGTACCTGTGAACTTTAATAGTTCCCATGTCCGAAGCCCACCTCATGTGAATGCATGGATTATGCATTAGATAACTGTATGACTGTGGTGTTCTGTGCAGGGGCTGCATGTGGTATGTGAATATACAGTGTGAGTTGTAGATGGTGTCATCCCACCAGCGAGGGATACACGACTGGTCTGGAGCATATAGTCCACATGTTGGTGATGAACAGGTGCAGCATGTTGTCACCTCTTGTGGGAGTGGTGACAAATTGTTCCATAGCAATGCAGGGAATGAATGCTAAGAACCCTTCAGATAGGGTCTTGGAGCTAGAGTAATGCTCACACTCTATGTTTGGGTAGTTGCAGTCCATCCATATAATGGTGTTTGTAGAGACCGTCATATTCCCAGTGTTGTCAGGAAGGCCAAGTGGGTTTCCTGGGTATGGGAGGGTGGTGTGTGCCAGGCTATGAACCTGAAGGCAGTCTAACCCACTGTTAGTTGCACATGGATAGGCTCTGATGCTTTGTGCTGTGCCACCAACCTGGGGGTGTGTGTATCTGAGGTGCCTTTGGATACATCCCCCCTGTTCTGGTTTGGTGCATGTGTAGGAGACGACAAGAATGGTATGAGGTATGACCTGGCAGTGATGGTGTGCACCTGGGAGCCTTGTACCAGGAGTCTGTTACTGCACGGACATTGCTGTACCCCATGCTAAGGACAGTTTCCACTGCATGCATCTTGAGGGTTACACTGCTGCTGTTGAGTAGCATTACTATTAGTGTCCTATCCCGTGTGATACCTGTGTAGGTGGCTATGTAATGTCAGCCTTGCATACAAAGGCACTATGTGTGTAGCAACAGCCTCTGCCAATATACAATGGCCCATGGGTGACAGGTGCAAGCTGTCCCTAGCAAAGCAATGTGGCTTGTCCAGCATATAATCCCATGCTGATAGGCATTGGATCCCCTTTGAATGTCACTGAAACATACGGTAATTGTAGAAACTCATCATCCTGTCTACATATTGTGGCAGCATTCTTGGTGAGGGTAAGATGCTACTCAAGGTCAGGGTCATACCAGCCTGTGCCACAAGCTCAGAGAGCCCCTCTATGTCCCCTAACATGTAGTCCAGGGAGGTGCGTCACAGGTCATACACACTGGCACATACAATGACTGAGTCATATTTCTACATGCCTTGGAGTGACCTGTATGCTTGTGTTATGTGGTGGATCATAGTGCCCGACGGGCATCTCAGCGTGACCTTCATCTTGTTCAGCCTGGTGAGCAGGACCTCAGTGTACCTGACGATAGAGGTACCTATTACAACTGTAGCAGGTGTGTTGTCAAGCTGTATGGCCTGTGACTGTTTGGCACACAGGCTTTGTGAGCTATGTGTTGCACGTGCTTTGCTCTGGCTTAATGTTTGCTTGTGTGTCTGCTTTGCAGGTGTCAGCTGCTCAGGCAGGATGCTATTCTGAGAGTCCAAGAATGTAACTGTGTGTTTCTGTGTTTGGATTACGGTCGTGGCAGGTCTATGTGAGACTGGTACTGTATTCACTGTAGTATCCCACTCCACCTGACAAGGTATGTCAGTACTGAGTTAAGAGAGCTTAGCCCCCAGTTTGGCTATGTGGTTGCATCTCTCACATGTGTTGTAAGTGTATGGGAAGGGAAGAGGGTTGTCTGTGTACATGAGGCAGCTGTAACATTGCCACATGACTCACAGATTCACCAACTGGACCAGAGAGTAGATTGACATGTGACCTTTGCACATGCTACCATAGCATTGTGAATCCCATACTAATTAACGACACATAGGGCCAATGGGGAACAAGGTACTCAAGGTGAGTATGTGAGGGTGTAGTGCTCCTGATTTGTTAGTGCTGGCATATATGAATGCTGTCTTGAGCAAATGCGAGGTAAGTCATATGCAATGTGTTACAGGCAACCTACATGCAAACAGGACAAACAGTGATGTTCTGTCAAGTGAGACATGGACATCAGTACAGTAAGCAATACAGATGTCACTAGGGATCCACAGAGGCACTGTAAATCTGCACTGCAGGTGGAATCAGTGTTTCAGGAACATAACAAGCAAACATGCATACAAACAAAGCTGCAGTCAGCAGGCCTGTATGTAGACTATGCTACAACAAACAAGGTGTATGACTTCCAGTAGGTAACAGTGCATATATGCAGGCACTATAAGCCTGTACCCAGACATTCACAGGTCAGACGGGCTGGGTCCAGCCCCACCCCCCACAAGTGTATAGACCATGTACCTTCGTAATGTTGAATAACTGGCCTGATACCCAAGTGCTCATACCTGTAGTAATACACATTTCAAATAACAGACACTGAGCCCTCACTCAGCAGTTCCAGACTTAGTATGATATATGCTACCTGTCCTGGCACCACGGTATCCTTGACATGTATGGAGACTCTCCCTCCTGTCATAGTTAGTTCTGTGTTATGGTGCTGTCATGCATGGTATGAAGTGTGACCTTGTAGTGCTAGTGTGCTCTTGTGAGTCTTGAACCTGCTGTGTATTACTGCACAGATATCAACATCCTCAAACATCCTCATTGCAGAGTCGAGTGTGAACAGCATGCAACTCGCAGTTGACATGACCATCATTGAGTATCAATATGTACATTTTCGTATCCCCTGTGCTACCTATGTAGGTGGCCATCTCTTGACAGCCTCACCACCAGTATGCAAAGATGTGCAAACAGTACACTATGGTAATTACTATGGGTGTACAAAATAATACAATGACATTCATACTGTAACTGCATCAGGTATGCTGGGATATACCCACAATGATATCATTACACTGTACTGTTGTCAACATTATACTATTACAACACTTGTATGTAGTCACCCTGTGCATCAGCACCATGTTAACCTGTTCCTGCGCCGATGTTACAGATTGCAGGAGGTGGCACAGTTTCATCATATGCACAGGGTGTGTACTTGGTATGCCTGAGTGTGCCACTGATACAACCAATTGACATGTCTGTGTGTGTGTGTTGGTGAGGGACAGCAGTACAAGATGGGGCAATGTTGATGCAGTGTGTGCGTGTATGCGGTAGCCCTAGGTGTTATCAATTTGCATGTGTGTATGCATGCACACAGTCCCACCTCATGGCTGCCATATACAGGTGTTTGTGGACAGCCACAGACTGTACCTGCCAGGTCATACAGATCACTGTCTGTGGCCACAGACACGGTACCTGTGCCTGGCAGGGGTGCTATGGACCATATCAGGTACTAAGCCAGACTGGGTACTGTCATCAGAAGCAGGTGGTTGGTGACTGGAGACAGGTCACTGTTGGGACTGTCCAGAGCCACGTGCATGTGGTCTCCTGGGGCGGTCTGATGACAGCACAGACCCAGCATTGCTGGGGCTGTTGCTAGCACTATGTGAGTGGCCGTGGGCCTGTTGTCATCTGTGATGGCTGCCAGCTGCTGCTGTTGCTGGCATATGGCCACGTCGATGCCTCAACTGTCCACCATTGCCCTGGCTCATGGACATGTAGTTGTGGAACAGATCTAATGTGTCCCCCCAACGTCTGTCAATGACCTTGGTGAAGTTACGGATGGCAGCCGCAACATCACGCATACTGTCACTCATAGCTGTGCGACATGCTCTCAGCTCCCTCAGACTCTGTCTGGTGTATCGTTCCATACGTGACTGTGCCTGCATTACAGCCCGAAACATAGCTGAGGTTGAAAGACCTCTGTGGGCACATCTGACAGGGGTGGTACGCCCACGGATGCTCCCACGAGAACCCCTGGATGTCTGCCTGTGTGGTACCATGTCAGGACCCTGGCCATGGCTGCTGTGTGGGGATGCATGTGCCACCGATACCACATTACCCTGGTCAATGCCCACTGTATCCTGTCCATCACTTAGGGACATTGGTGACAAAGGATGTATTGGTAGGATGACTGTGCGCATTGATGGGGTCGACAGCTGTGTACTGTCAATTGGCTGACCAGTGACAGACCCTGGCACACCTCCCTGTGCCATTACACAGGTATCATCATTATCACTATCCACAGCAGCTGATTCAGGTTCCCTGCTGCACAACACCAGAGCAGCACCAGAACCTGTGGGAGTAAGACAGGAAACACAGTTTACAATGTGTACACAATGTCACCACTGATACACACATGTACACATGCACACATGCACACATGCACACTCCTCAGTATATGAAATATCAACACACAGACACAAACACACCTGCAATCAAACGCATAGCACTACTGCTTCAGCCTATTATTACTATTAGTATCAAGAGTAATGAAGGTAATGTTATTACACACTCACCAGCATGGATAGGCTGCCTTGCTGTTACACCAGAGGGACCTGCAGAAATGAGACATTTATTGTCAGTGGGCACAACTGTGCCATTGATACTGTGAGTATAATACAGTTCAGTAGTGCAACAGTTAGCTTCCACAGGTCTACTGCTGATATTGAGAATATCACTCTTGCACAATAATTACCAAGATTACAGCTACAAACCGAGGACACACCTCACACATGCATAACCTAACAGTGTACAGAATGGTCAACTATACACATGGCATGTTACCTGCATGCTCCATGTCCTGCTGCTGGGTGGCTCCAGCCGCCATCATTACACATGTATGCTGCTGCTGTTGCTGTTGGGCTGAGCCACAACACTTAGGAGTTGTCCCTCCAGTCTGGTGAGGGGGGGATGTCTAGCCACCCCACCACCTGTGGCAAGCTGCTGCCTGTGGATATCCGACGCACGCTGATGGACATTTCTAATTAAATCACTGCAGTGATGGTGTACCTGTTCATACGTCCGGTTATGTGTGCCTATGTCATTTACACGATGGACCAGGTCTTGCCACAGTGCAGCCCTCTCCTGCTGGTTCTGGCTGGTGTGGGAAAAGAGTATTGCGAAATCCCGCACCAGGCTTTGGTGTATCTCTTCCTCCTCTGCAGCGGAGTAGACAGGGTTCCGCTGGTGAACCATAGCCCTGAAAAGGAGAAGGAAAATATGTCAGCAATATCTGTCAGCAAAGTATGGAACACATAATACACATAATACTCGACTGTAGTGATATAACCTAACCACCATATATAGCATCTGTCTGTCTATTGGGGGATACACATGTAAATGACCAGATATCAGTGCTCAGCCAACAACTGTGCAACAGTACCTGGCACACTCCATATGACAGACTAGTATACTGCAGCAGTCAGCACACTGGTTCAGGTCCAATACACAACCTCACACTGGGGGTTTGTATCAAGGTACTGTATGGGGAACATTATCAACCCAATCACTGTATGCAATGCACGTTACATATTTCACTGGTAATGCACACTACTCTTACTTGCCATAACCCTACCTACACCACAGTCACATACAGGGTAACACAGCACAACATATGGCAATGTAGTATGTGTTGATCGCAATACCTCACACATCTGTCTCTGGCCTCACACCAAGGACACACACTGCCACGACAGACAGACAGTCATGGTGAGCAATCACACCAGTACATAACATGCACCCAGTCACTGGCACACTCATTCCACCTCACATATTTGGTTTGCAATTGGTTCATGGGTGTGCATTGTGTCTTAGGTAGGTAGTATGCTATTGGCCCTGGGCCTACAGCAGCATACTGTTATGCTACCCTGCCCCTTGTGACACATGTGTTATGATCGTACCTGCTCCTTACAAACAGTTACACAGGGTGACTCATATGGCATATTACCTATCTGCATAACATTCAGCAGGGGTATGTCTGACATCTACTCATGGGGAGCCTTGCTTCTTAATTCTGTGTGGTTTACTCCAGGGTATGTCATATCTGTGGGTAGGGACCTGTACCTCCAACATGTGCTCTATACTGCGGTGACAAGGACGACAGACATAGGTAATTTGGGTTGTGGATGTTGGAGGTGTTACCATGGTTGTTGGACAACTGTCATGGGTGTGACCTAACTATGTATATCCAGCAGTGGTAACCTCTATGTAGGTAGTCTGTGTGCACTCTGTGTTCTTGTCAGTCACTCTGCATAGGTAATGTGTTTGAGTGCATTGACACAGTTACTTGCGTATGTCTGTGTCCTTCTCTATATCTGTAGCTGTCATGGGAGGTACATACCATGTAGGACATTGTGGGGTGTAGAGGAGTACAGTGACCTACATGTCCATAGCTGACACATCATGTCCGCTGACACATTCCATGTACAGGTATTACAGGACTACTGTGCCACTGTGTATATCAATGGGGAGCCTATTGTACACTTGTTGCCCCTGTTTCCCCCTGACACATGCAGTGGTGGGCAGGCATGCACATATGTGGTGGTTACTGGTGTCAGTGTTTTGGAATGGGGTATGGTACTCCAGTATCCACATTGGTGTTCACTCCATGCCTTTGTCACCAGGCACCTGTTGCAATACATCTGCACACATGTGTCTCACTCAGTATATATATATATATATATATATATATATATATATATATATATATATATATATATATATATATATATATATATATATATATATATATATATATATATATATATATATATATATATATATATATATATATATATATATATATATATATATATATATATATATATATATATATATATATATATATATATATATATATATATATATATATATATATATATATATATATATATATATATATATATATATATATATATATATAGATATATATATATATATATATATATATATATATATATAGATATAGATATATACATATAGGTGTGGGGAGAGAGGGGGAGAGAGAGAGAGGGAGAGTGAGAGAGTCATATACAGACATATCTGTTGTCAGTCAGATCTGTCTGTATATGTATATGTATCTACATATATCTATATATATATGTGTGTATTACATATATCTGTACGTACATATTCTATCAATCTCGATGTCTGTGCAGTAAGTGAAACCTGGTTCAAGGCTCCTGAGAGCACACCAGCAGTACCAGGCTATACCTCGTATCATGCTTTTTGACCCCAAAACTCGGGCCAAAACAAAAAGGGAGGGGGAGTGTCCATATTCATCAAGGACACCCACACCTCCAGGTTAGTGGCAACACATGAAGCATCAGAGACCATCCAGGTGCAAATAACCATAGGCAAACCTGCTATACAACTGGTAGCATGTTACAGACCACCCTCCCAATCTCAGGAACCACAGTCAGCCTTCCTGAAGACATTGGAGGATATGAATGTCCCACCACACACCATCATGTTGGGAGACTTCAACTACCCTAACATACACTGGGTGCATTATTCTAGCCCAAACACCTGAGCCCAAAGGTTCCCGGAATTCGCTAATTCAAATGCAATGGAACAGCTAGTCACCTCTCCCACAAGGGGAGATAATATACTAGACCTGATCATCACAAACATGGGGACAATGTGCTACACACCGGAAGTATACCCCTTACTAGTCACATCTGACCACAAACTAATCACCCTGGATATACATATCCCACCTCCACCCAAAACACAAAAGACTACATTGAGAAACCTCTCAAAAGCCGACTTTACACTTCTTAAAACTGAGTTGGTATCCTTTAAGCCCACTGGGCCAGTGGAAACCACATCCCGCAATGCAGACTCCTTCACAAATGCTTTCTACGGACATCTCCAAGAATGCATGGATCATGCAATCCCAAATAAAACCAAGACCCTCTCCACCAAGGGCAGGCGTCCTGTCTGGTGGTCCCCAGCCATGAACAAATTGTATAACAAAAGAAGGTAGCTACTGCACGACAGAGTGGAATTCCATAAAGATACGGCATCTCTGATCAGCACTAGTAGAAAGCTACGTTCTCTCATACAAACATGCAAGGTCAACATTGAGAGGAAAATCGCTATGGACACTACAGATAACCACAAGGCCTTCTTCTGCTATGTTAGACACCTGGGCGGAAACCCTCAGATATGTTCAGAGTTAGTTCACAGTGACAAAAACTACACTGAACACACAGATATTGCCAACATTCTGGCAGACAGGTTCAGTGCAGATTTCTCCCCTCCCTCACCCCCAAGAGAGGAATTACTTATCCCAGCTGAATGTAACCTCCCTGTCATCTCAGATGTCCAGCTGAGAACTGCCCTCAGCAAAGCTATAAATACAGCATCAATGGGACCCGACGGTATCCCGGGTTGCGTGCTACGTGAACTCCAAGAGGAGCTAAACCCACACATAAAATGCTATTTAACCATAACCTTACTACAGCATATGTACCTGGACACTGGCATACAGCAACAGTAGTCCCACTCCACAAAGGAGGCACCTCTATAGACCCTGGTAACTACTGCCCCATAAGCTTAACCAGCCTGGTCTGCAACACTATGGAAAGAATCATTATGGAACTCATACACAGAGACATTGGGGACTTACAGACACTTGATTCCACCCAGTTCGGCTTTGTAAAGGGCAGATCCTGCCTTTTGAACCTGGTTGACCTTTTCAAAGCAGTCACTAGAGCCATTGATGAGGGCACAGCAGTCCATACAGCCTACCTGGACTTGGCTAAAGCTTTCGACACAATACCCCACTCTGGCATCATAGACATGCTCAACAGCTTAAATGTAAATCCATATGTCACAGGATGGGTTGCAAACCGGCTAACGGATAGAAACCCTAAAGTCAAAATCACTGGTGCCATGTCAGACTCAGAGCCAGTCACAAGTGGTGTCCCACAGGGCTCTGTCCTGGGACCCCTCATGTTCGCCATTTATTTCTCAGATGTGGAAGCAAACATGGGAGGGTAGTGGCTGACAATGTTCAAAGATAACTGCATACTAGGCGACATAGTCGATACACCAGCTGACACATACATCCTACAGAAAGGCCTCACTGAAATGGACAACTGCTGCCGGAGTCATGGCCTTAAACTGCATGCCAAATAATGTATAGTCATACCCTTTGGGAAAGACAAAGTACCCACATATTATCACATAGACAGTAACCCACTGAGTACAGACAAAGTAATCAAAGACCTGGGGACACAAATCGTTACTCACCTCTCATTTGACACCCACGTTGCCAAAGTGGTTGGATAGACTTCCTACCTTGCCCACCTTATCATGAAGGTATTCACATCCAGATCAAAGGAGGTCATTGTATCTCTATACTCCTCCCTTATCAGGCCCATGAATGTGTACTATGCCCCATTTGGTATGTACCTCACCTGGCACTTGCAACAGCTAGGGAGACCCCATAAGTACCTCAGCAGGAGGATCAAGGGTCTCCAACAAATGTCATATGCTGCCAGACTAAAGAAACTCCAGCTCTATTCCATAGCATACCGCCTACTTAGAGGTGATCTGTGCTTGACGTACAAGGCCATGTCCAATCAGGAATTGATGGACATGTTCCACCTCGTAAAATCCAAATCCATCAGAACCACAAGAGCTACAGATTTAAACCTCAGCACAAATATGAATAGGACATGCTGTAGGGACAGATCCATAACTCAGAGGCTTCCCATACTCTGGAACAGGATCCCAGTTCATGTTAGGTAGAGACCCTCACTGACTCTCTTCATGTGAATTCTTGACGAGTGGATGGGAGATCATAGGTTTACACCAGGGTCATCTCCGTGTCACTACTAGACAGAGGCACAGTAAACTAATGCTATTATGTAAGGGGGTCTTCACTGTGTCACTACTATACAAAGGCACAGTTTTCTAAATCTATTCTGTACACTGTCTGCAGATAGCCTAGTACTAAACTATGACACTGTGAAACTATATATGTCTATGTATTTCTACATCCCTCTCTATCTATGTATACATATATGCATATTATATATATATATATATATATATATATATATATATATATATATATATACATACATATCTCGATATACACACGTATACACATGATATATATATATATATATATATATATATATATATATATATATATATATATACACTTGTTTTTAGTTCCACATATATATACACACAGTAACGTATGGATGAACATCCATTACTGTACAACCTACTTGTACATTGCACTACAACCTACATTGCTATGCGCACATAGCTACCTTCACATACATATGTATGTAGAGGCTTCAGTGACAGTTGCAGTATGTCCCCGGCCCTATGCATATCTTCATATACATAGATACAGACCAATAACACATCTGGAGGGTTCACAGTATGTAGACTATTATATTAGTACTTTACATTACCTGTGTTTGTTGCAGCTGTTTGCGTAGGCTTGCAGTTACTTGGCCTGCTGTCAACCTGTTTGTTTTGTTGTTACTTTTTTTTAAATTTTTTTATTTCTTTCTTTCTCTTTCTCTTTCTCTTTCTCTTTCTCTTTCTCTTTCTCTTTCTCTTTCTCTCTCTCTCTCTCTCTCTGTCTCTACCTCCAGTGGGTGCAATGAAAGTATTGCATGTGTGGACTGGGAGTACAGGATGCTTTTGTACGTATCTGCACATGTCCATGTGATGGCCTCTGCACCAATTGTTAGCCAGCATTTACTAATTGCATGCAGCCTGTTGTGTAGTGATTGCAGTTCTCACTGTGATTTCAGGACAGTGCTATAAAAAGGTCTGTTAGGTAGGCGTAGCCCTTTCAGATTATCAGGGTGGGGACCATGCTGGTTTGCTGTGGACACTGTTCTGTGAGTGTAAGGGTTGGTATGTCTCTCATATTTCAGGCTGTGTTGTAGACACTTCAATGCATGTTGTTCTGTAAGCTGAGTATTCCTTCCTCCAGTGTCCTCTTCTCCGTGTGTATGTAAACTGACACCTACGACTAGTAATACTGTGTATATGGGTGTGTGTGCTTTCCTGTGGGGATTGTGGTGTAACTGGTATATAGCAGTGGCTCTTGCAATCTGTTGCTATGGCTTCAATATTTGCCCTTTACATTCACTCCTTGTATGCCTGCTAGGTGTCTTTCCTGTAATGTGTTGCTATGGCTTTCCTATTTTCCATTTACATTCACAGCTTTTAATGCTTGCTATATCTGTTTGGGCAGCAATTCCCTATGTGTTTGTTGTGGTAGGGTGTTACTGCATGCAGTGTAGTCTGGCCGTGGTGTGGGCCTTGACACCTACAAGGGTATTTGATCATGCTGCTGAGTAGGCCTCAGATACTCTCAGGTGCATCTTTTATCAGCCTCATGGAATGGTACATATCAGTGGGATACTCCAATGAATATTCTGATATTCTGCAGTTGTGACTGTGGGTTATTTCAAGCATATGTATTACTACACCATTTGTGATGTGCAAGTGGTGCATACTTTCAGTAATTCATAGTTACCATTGCATGTGTAGTAACACCTTTCTGCCTACTATTAGTACATTTCACAGGGTGCCAGTGGGGCACAGTTGACATTTGTTTTCACATCAGGGACATCCCTGTAACTCAGTCACAGTTGCTATGTCTGGGCTCTTAACTATTCAACTATGGCAGTATTTATCCTGCTCTGAGTATGTGTGTGGCTTGCCAGATGCTACTGTGACATTATTACCTACTAGCTACCAACTAGCATGGCTGTTTCTCATCACACAGTACTATTTTACAAATCCACTAGATTTGACAGTAAATATACATTACATGCTTTGTGTACTAGACTTGCTATATTCCCTTTACATTAATTCCTACTATTTTATGATGTATTTCTTTCAGCACAATGTTCTTTTATAGCAGTCATGGCTTAGTGGTAAGTCATGCAGGCTAGTGTTTCCAAGGTCCTGGGTTCGAGACTGACAGAGGTATTTTATTTTGCTGCTGAGAAAACTACAGGCCTTGTCATTCAAAGTGACTAAGGCACTTTTAAGCAGTTGTAAGCGGGTTAGTGCTGGTTTGCGCGGAGGTCACACATGCGCACTGCCGCTAGCTTGCACACACGCTAGCTAGCACAAAAGCGCACCCGCTTACTACTGCTTAAAAGTGCTTACTCAAGACACCAGCTATTTTCTTTTAAAGAAAAGAAAATGGGGAGATAGGAAAGTGGTGAAAAAGGGGGCACAAAGAGGGTAGGACAGTAGGAAAACAAGCTCGGGTTTTGCAGGAGGGATGTAGGAAAGGCCCATAGCTGCCCATTTCTTCGTTAGCAACAGCTGTGCATATGTTTGTAATTTGGTGTGAAATTTGAAACCTTCCACCCCTGAGAGAGGTGTGAGGACAACAATATTTGTTGTACAGCCAATTGTAATTGCCACTTTACATGTCCAGCAGACATGTGTGCAAAATAGGCAGCTATGTATGGGACGTAATTTTTTTGTGGGGACAGAGTGCCCTTTTTTTTTTTTTCAGGTGAGAGTGGTATGTCAGGTACAGGAAGTCGGTATAGCTGGGGAGGTAGGTAGGGGAGGTTAACAGACAAGACAAACAAGACGCATACATGGGTGGTGTATGACACATGTGGGGGGGGGTTACACAATTGATGGGGATGGATGTTTGGATATCTCGAGCCTATGAGCCCACAGATGGCAACAGTGGAACTGAGATCCCCACCCATGGGCAGTTGCCACTGTGCCTTCACTGCCCAGGATGAGGCTGTGCTGGGGCTGTGTAGGATGGGCAGCAGGCACGCCCATGAGTTGTGCCACCCGTGCCTCAAGCTGGCGTAGGGGCCCAAGCACAGCGTGCCTGATCTCCCTACGCACCACAGTCCGGACACTATGGAGGGTGAGTGGATGTTCTCCTCTGGCCACGCTTGCAGAGGGAGGATGAGCCCCATCCCCTGCAGTGCTTCCACCCACAGGTGGCACAGGGCCACCAGAGGAGGGTCCGGCCTGGGCACTACTGCCAGGTGCACTCGCCAGCTGAGATGGAAGAGGTGGGTCAGCTGGAACCTTCCTTCCCTGTCGTCCTATGTTTTGCATTATTTAATGAAAGTTTGGGTTAGTAATATGCAATACCATTCACAATTAGTTGTAACAGCATGCATTAGTATTCCCATTAACCAAACACCCATAAATTCAAGCCATTGAACAGCAAGCATAACATATGCATAATTTGAACAACAATACACAATCCAACAACATGCAGGGTTGATTGATGGCAACAGGCCATCAGGTTTGGATGTATGAATGGGGCGCATGCATCAATGTACATACAAATATGTATGAACCAACAGGACAAATGTCCAGGGGAGTTAATTGTGAATACACATACCCATTTCATGTGGAATGGATTATTTGTGGTTATAGGGTAGGGTGAAGAAATATTTAATTAACAACTTCAAATACCTATACATATGCTGTACATTTCTACTAGCTGCAGATATATACACACTACAGGTCTGACTACAGTTTCCTATGTGTAAACTTATGCATGTTGGTGATAGGAATGTTACTGCTACATCAATATACATTTCATTTTTATTCATACGCATTCATATCTGGCTCTGTTCAGCTACAGCATCCTGCTACATTTGCTTTATATGGCTCTAGACAAACTGTGGATGTTTGGTATTTCATACAACCATACTATCTGCATATTGCAAACTGACAGCAACATATCCAAATTGTGGGACACACATTCCAGCTTCAGTACTTTATTCCACACATTTCGCTGTTTGGTTGTGCCTGTCACATTCATTTCATTCTGTATTGACTGCAGTATACTTTATTCAGGAGTTATTACAACTTTATTGGTGGATTCATACCTCTTTCTCACACTCTCACTTGTTTTATTTTTACAATTCAGAATGGTACTTAATTCTAGGCTTTATTGACATGTTTTACTTGGTTATAACAATCCTTTCCAACAGTCTCACTTGTGTCATGTTTCAGAATTTAAACGGGGATGTATTTCACACATGTGTTTTACTCAGCTTGTGTAGCTGTAATTTTCACCTGCTGCAGGTTATGTACTATTATATTACAGGTGGAACATCTTTATTTCAGACTTGTTTCATTTTTATTTTTGGATTGCAGGCTGCATCACTTATGTAATCACACAGTACTAGCAGAATCTCTCTTACACTGTTTACTTGCACTTTATATTAATAGGTGACTACACTGCACTCTTTTGCAAGCTGTCATACTTATATTTTTTAACAGTTACAGGGAGAGAATTACTAACCTGCCTGGTGGCGCAACCGCACAAGCCTATCGGCATAGGCTCGACGATTTGCGGAACGGACACCTGCAGCTACAATATAAATTAAGTAATATTGGAATACACATCTCCATAATATCAGCTAGGTTAACTTTCTACATAAATAATTACATGTAACTTACTCAGTAGTGGGGCATTGGGCATTTGCTGGGCCTCCTGGATCCAACGGTTCAGTTGGTCCTGCTTCCGTCGCTTCAGGTCCGCATGGTGGTGATGGCCCTGTTCACCAGTCCCTGGTATTCCTGTGGCACTGGTGAGATCATGTGCCAACCGGTCCCATGCCTCAGCCTTGTTTGCTCCCCACAGGACCTGGCCCTGCATGAGTTGGGCCTCATGATTGTGGATGAGGAGCCAAACCATATATTTTGACTCCTCAACTCCCCACCTCTGTGTTCGGAAGCAACTACCCTCTCCTACACCTGCCATCCTGACTGCAAATCGGTTCCACAATCAGTTATGCTGTGTATTCCCGCCTATGGGGCTTATATATGCCATTTTTCCTGCACTTATCTGTGATTGGCCATTTTGGAAATGTATCAGCTTCATAAAACCTGCTTTGTCATGCTTCTCTTTCCATTCATTCCTATATATATGCTATTACTGCATTTCTAAGAGCAACAGTCATGGCTTAATGGTTCAGTACTTTGACTATGGTGCATGATATCCTGAGTTCGTGCCTGGCCATTGCTTTATTTTTTTTATGACTGTCTACACAAGCTAGGAGATGTGTCTGTGTAAAGGCAGTTTTGATACAGCTTGCTCAACGTTGCCCGTCGGTTAGCTTGTTGGCACGGTGCGCAGCTCCGCGCAAACGGGTCACGCTGGTTTAAGTGTCGTTTGGCTTTCAGCACGCATATTACACTCAGCTCAGCTATGGGCACACAGTCTCAGCGTGTTAGAAGTCTGCTCAACCCCGGGCACTCATTTTACACCTGTTAAACCACTGCTCACCTACGGGCACTCATTTTACACCTGTTACACCACTGCTCACCTACAGGCAGATATACTCAGCTAGTTAGAGTGTAGCTCAGCTATAGGCACTTCTGACATTTGTTTTTTTTTTTTTTATCACACATTTCTTCATAATACATGGCCCATTTCATTACATTTTACATAAAAATTATTTTATACATGTACATATATGTCAGGGAATTGTTTTGTGCTTATTTCACTAAAAATAAAAATTGAAGTTGTGGGGGCTCGAACCATGACTGCCTCCTCTTCAGCTGACATCTCTACCGCTATGCTATTGCTTCTTGGCTTACTTTGCATATTTAGATCTTATATGCTTTTCCACTGACTGCTAACTGTGGCTAAGCGACGGGCACGCCCGCGCAAATGAGCGCACTCACGGGCAAACATCTTTAAAACTTATAAAAAAATATATAACATGTTCATTTTTACATTTTATGTTTATAGTCTGTGGGGGCATGTGTTGTGTTGTGTTTATTGACATTTGCGCGGACTCTGTCATGGGGGTTTACTTTCGGGACTGTTACTGTTCTGGGGGCGTGTCTGTTTGCAGGGCTCACCCTACGGACATGCCCCCTACTTTCTTACATGGACCGTGTTAGCCTTGGGTGTGAGTCAGCATGCCCTCATGAATATGCATGGCATGCTGACGTCACACCGTTTAACTGCAGCCTCCGTGTAAGCCTTGTAACTCTTACATGGAGACTTCGTGAATCCTGCCCAATGTCTTTTAAGAATGAGTGATAGGCACAAACACAAATGAAAAAAATTTAGTTTTGTGTCAGTTGAGCTGCAGCCTGTTTCACACAGCTGGGAGCACCACTGAAACATTATTCCTCCCCTTCTTTTAATGACATCTTGCCTTGAATGTATTGAATTAGTCATATATAGTTTTGTATTTTATTGTTGTTGTGTCTTTCGGCTTTTCCCGGCTAGGGGTCGCCACAGCAGAACTCCAGTCCGCTAATGATTGGTAGTTGATTTTTACATGCCGAGTTACCAGCCCTGACACACAACCTTCAATGAAGGTACACCCATTCACGCATGTCTCCACGCGGAAGACACTCTAGCTGAGAATCGAACACGACAGCGTCTTACTGTGAGGCGACAACGCTACCGCAGCACCACCACCATGGTATAGTTTTGTAGTGTGGTGTCATGTATTCTCCTGCCTGGGGCATGGGGGAGTGGTTTTAAATTTAAAAGAAATGAATTAGAGAAATGAATATAGTTTTGTATTTTATTCATTTCCCTAATTCATTTCTTTTAAATTTAAAACCACTCCCCCGCGCCCCAGGCAGGAGAATACATGACACCACACAGGCATAATCCACACCAGAGGCAGGTTTCCCCTTCTGTGAGAAGACACCTGATGCAATAGATGAATTGTTAAAAAAAGAAGCACCTGCCCAGCAGTAAACAGCCACTAAATTACTGTAATATGGAAGGTTATTCAGACAAATAATCTTAAACTCCCCCTTACAGGAACCAACTTACAAATAGTAAATTATGGTCAGTCTTCTCAATACTTATACTAAAACACACTGCTCAACATAGACTTGAGCTCCCCCTGACAGGAGAATTATTAGCATATTTTAAAAGTGTAAAAAGTATACTTTTTTAATAAAAGAAGAGCTTACCCATACAGTCACTAGCGAATGGCTTGGAAGTGGACAGGATTCGCTTCTCAGGAGTTTAACTTGGTTAAATACTGAGAAGAGAAATCAAGGATTGCTGTAGTAATCCAGTCACCTGAGTGAACTGCTGTTGTTTGCACCAGACGTAACATCCCACTTGAAGCCACTCCCAACTATGATGTCAGCTCTGTTATCAAGCTGAGGAATATGTCTGGTCAAGCAAATGCTACTTACCACAGGAATGTAAATAGTCAAATGCAGCAGAAATATATAAAAGAACATCTAAGGGTATTACTGCTCAAAGCTAGGAGTCTAAATAAAAACTCCACTCCCTAGAACCTCTCTTCACTCTAGAGAATGCTGATGTCTGTGTGGTCACCGAGACATGGTTTAAAGCCATGGAGAGCATACCAGCAGTGCAAGGGTATAATGCCTTTCACACATTTAGACCAGCTACTACACAGACAGGGATTAAAGATGGAGATGTATCTATTTACATCAAAAATAAATACACCTCAAGGCCGGTGAAACAGGGCAATGCACTTGAGCTGCTCCATGTTCAAATCAACATAGGCAAAATCCAATATCACTTCCTTGCTAGCTATAGGTCCCCCTTTATGACCCAGAAACCCATACCATGTATTTAAACTTATGAGAAACACTAACCATCCAACCCAATACCATATTCACGGGTGACTTTAATTCCCCCACTATTAACTGGGAAACTTATATGACACCAAACATACAGGCACAGTGATTCATGGATTTTGTAAGCACAATCTCCCTGAACCAGATAGTGAATACATCAACTAGGTCTGCAGCCATACTGGATCTGGTCCTCACTAATATAGGAGAGTGCTGCACATCCCCCACTGTAACGTCTTCCTTGGTAAGGTCAGACCACAAAATGGTCTCCTTTGAAGTAAAAATAAAACCTGGATCCCCAGCTAAACCTGGAATATTCAGGAACTACTCTAAGGGTAACCTCCTGCTATTAAGTGATAACCTGGCAAAATTTTAAGCCCCCATAAACCCTGACAACACTGCTGCCTATGTGGAACTGTTCACAGAAACCCTGTACAAGCATATTAATAGCTGCATAGAGGCTGCTGTACCCACCAGGAAGAAGTACAGAACTAACTCAAAAAACAAGCCACCCTGGTGGAATCACAAAGTCAATCGGATGTATAACAGGAGGAAGAAAATAATGGCAAAAATTAGGAGGTGCAGCACCCAGCAGGATAAAAGCACTCTCATCAAACTAAACAAACATCTCAGAGGGCAAATAAAGTCTACCAAAGCCAAATTCGAGGTGAATTTGGCCTCCTAGGCCAAGGACAACCACAAGGCATTCTTTAGCTATGTCCACAGCCTTAAAGTCCATACACAATTGTGTGCAGAGCTCATTGTAAATGGAGCCACCTATACTGAGCCAGAAGATATAGCAAACTTACTGGCTGATAAATTAAACTCCAACTGTACCCCTGTCTCCCCATCAACCTTCCCTCAGAAAATACCATCAAATATAACTCCCCTGCTATCACTGGGGAACAGGTCCTTAATGCTCTTTCTAGGACCAAGAACACTGCATCAGTGGGCCAGGCTATATCCTTGGATGGCATCTAAATAGCATGAAACTTGAATTATCATGGCTTCTGTAATTGCTATTTAACTATAGCCTCCAAACAGGCTTCATGCCTCATGAATGGAGAACAGAAACAGTCATCCCTCTGCACAAAACTGGGCCATTTGCAGACCTGGAAACTACAGACCCATAAGTCTGACTAGTCTTATATGTAAAGCCATAGAAT
Organism: Protopterus annectens; assembly: GCF_019279795.1. Classification (NCBI taxonomy): domain Eukaryota; kingdom Metazoa; phylum Chordata; order Ceratodontiformes; family Protopteridae; genus Protopterus; species Protopterus annectens. Next base: position 934,203,564 of record NC_056734.1, read on the forward strand.
GAATTATCATGGACATGATCAATAGTGATATAGTAAGCCTCCAAACACTGGACACAACCCAGTTTGGTTTAATCAAGACCAGCTAATGCCATGCTACTCAACCTGGTGGACTTCTTTGAGTAGGTCACCAAAGCAATGGATGAGGGCAGAATGGTTCACACTGCCTACCATGACTGGCCAAGGCATTTGACACAATACCCTACATGGGCATTGTTGACAAACTCAAGAGGTTAGGGACAAACCCATATGTTACCCGATGAATAGGCAACTGTCTCACAGACGGGACCCAGGAAGTTAGAATTGGGGAGTCCACCTCTACAAAGAGGCCAGTCAGAAGAGGAGTCCCTCAGGGATCAGTCCCTGGACCGCTCCTTTTTTGGCATTTTCTTCTCTGAAGTCAAGGCCATTCACAGTGTTCTCTGGCTGACTAAATCTGCAGATGATTGCAAATCTGGAGCTGTCAAATCCCGCACTGACACAAATGTTCTGCTGGAGGAGCTGACACAGACAAACAACTGTTGTCAAGAGCCATATACCAAAACTAAATACCAAGAAGTGTATAATAGGCATCCACCCCAGGTAACTATCATATTGACAACACACCCCTTAGAGTTGACCCAGTAGTCAGGGACTTAGGGACACACATAGATAGTAATCTAGCCTTTGACCATCATGTGTCTACAGTAGTGAGAACTCATTCAATGTTGTGCAACTTATAAACAAGGGTATGGCATGTAAGTCATTGTTCCACTGTATTCAACATTCATCAGACCTATCATTGAGTATGATGCCCAATTTGGTATGTACCTAACCAGGCATATCCAATAACAGGAACTTCCATGGAAGTTCCTCATTAAAAGAATACAGGGCATAAGTAATATGTCCTATGCAGACCACCTCAAGGCCCTATCCGTGTATTCTGTCTCTTATAGGCTTTTGAGGGGGCATCTATGTCTGACATACAGGGCATTCTCAGACCCCAATCTGATGGACCTCCTGCATATCCACAAAACAAGCAGCATCAGAATTACCCATTCTAAAGACTTAAACCTTGTCTGTGATATAAGAAGAACCTGCTGGAGTTACAGGTATGTATCCCAGAGATTACCCCATCTCTGGAACAGGCTCCCCATCCATGTGAAACAGAATTCCTCCCTAACCCAATTCAAGTGCAGCCTGTACAATTGGATGGGGAACAGAAAATTCATCCCTGGTTTGGCAGCTATGCCTCTAATGGACACAGGGAACCTGTAAATGGTTCATCTCCCAGGCCCTACCTTGTAAATGTTTCATCTCCCAAGTCCCTTTTCACACTTATCAAGGGTATCAGAACTTGGAGACTTGGGATGCATGGTTAGGATTAAAAAGGCCCTTGTGGACATTAGCCTAGTAAACACCTATGAACCTGTGAACCTATGAACAAGGGTGATGGACATGATTTGGTTTCTGACTACAGACTGATAATTCTGAATTCTATCCTCCGTAAATATGTTGACCAGTGCATTGTACAAAGTTCCAAAATGGATTACAAGTACACCAGACTGACTAACATTACATAGCATGGTTTCCTGGAGAGCAGATCAAGTGTCTGTTAGTGCTGTTCTTGAGCATGGGTTTTCTGTCACGGTGGTATACTTGGATCTTGCTAAGGCCTTTCACACATTGCCACACTATGGGAATATTTTTAGCCTAATAACACACCACACTGGTCTTTATATAGTAAGAAGGACTGATGTTTGAATAAAAGAGAGGACTCCAAGAGTATTAGGCTGATCATCAGACTGGACAAGAGTGAGCACCAGCACCTCTCAAAGTATTGTATTTGGCCTGATCTTAATTAACTTTTTTTTTTTACTGCCTTTATTGTCTTGGTGCATATTTTCAAAATATGCAGAAGTTACTAAATTAAAATGTATTCTTACTATTTCTAAAGATGTGCTAGAAAATAGCTTCCTAAAAGCAATAAATACCTGTGTTAAACATCGGGGATTAAACCTTAATGTAAAAAATGCAAGGAGTTTATTGGATGGTTAATTAATTTGTTAATTTGCTAACTACTTGGTGTAAGAGTATTTAAACAGCCTTAATTGACTTGTTTTTTATCTGAAGAAGGTGAAGCATTGTTTTTACCGAAAGCGCTAAGTAAAACAGGTTTCGTTACAGTTGCTGGCTGCTTTGGTTTTTATTGGTTTCTTTTTCGCATTTCAAAAGTTTTAAAAAATGCAAGGAGATGACATTTATAAATTAGAGGTTAAATGCTTCCAAATTATTCAACATTGAAGAAGTACAAGGGACAAGATCTTAGAGTTATAATAAATAACAGACAATCTTTTAAGGACATTGCCTATTTCATATGATGCAGAGCTGTTAAGCAATTTGGATTACTGTTGATGACTATGGTCACGAGGAATTGAGAAACATGAAAACCTTTACACAAAACCATTGTGTACACAGTATTGGAATGTAAATGTACTTTTGTGTCTCCACAAGAAATAAAATAAATATTTTAGAATCTGCTCAGCACCAGTTTAAGAAAAGCTTGTCATCATGCATTGAACAAGATTATATCACTAGGCTTAAACAGTTTGCTTAATATAGTATTCTCTATTACTTCATAAGAGGCAAACTATGTTTATCATACAGGCCATACCTAATAATTCTTTGAAAGCCTTTTGGCACTGCAACTACATTCTAATCAGTTGACTAAGTGTAGTAATTATATATATATATATATATATATATATATATATATATATATATATATATATATAAAACTTTTCATATTCAAGCTGTGTTTTGTTTGTGGAATAAAGTGCAATGGGACATAAGTACTTCTGTTAAGTGTGTGTGTGTGTGTGTGTGTGTGTGTGTGTGTGTGTGTGTGTGTGTGTGTGTGTGTGTGTGTGTGTGTGCGTGCGTGTGTGTGTATTGTGTGGTAGACCTGTATTTAATAAATGACTAACTTCTCTTCCTTATACCCATTGAGTGCTATGGCAGTTTCTGGCCCTCTCATGACTCTGAAATGGAGAAAATTATTACTAAAGATCTGAAAGTGCTGCTGTTGACATCAATTCAACCTGAATGCTGATTTTGAGGTTCGACAAAGACAGTGAGGTAGGCCAGAAAGGATTGAACTGGCTATGTTTAATATTTTTAATTAAGGACAAGGATCAGATAGGTAACATTGCATTAAGACATCAGTAACTGGATACTGGCTTGTGTTTAAGCTGAGTAAAAACTGGCTGAAGTATGTCCTTATGCAATGAAGTTAGACAAGTTTTCAAGCATAGTTCTCCATTGGACACAGCTAAGTTTGTCAGCCTGTTTTTGTTTCCTGGCATATGCTAGTTTACATACAGAAATAGTTTATTTATATGGCTGGCCTTATGCATAGGGAAACTAGGGAGTCGCCTAGAGCAAGAGGTATTTTTTTTACTTTTTCTGTTTACTGAATAAAAGCAGTGGGTACTTCTGGTCTGTGAAGAGAGAGAAACAAGTCAGAAACTGACCCTTTAAAAGACCACCAGTATCCTTTAAAAAAAGCAGCAAATTATGCTTCATTTCTGGACCTTCTGATTGTTCTCCCCACAAATATGATCTAAGCTACCAGTTTAAGAGCCTTTAGCTCCAAGGGCTCTCTGATTTATTGTGCAGAACACAGATGGTGAAAGCAGCTGAAGTCAGGAAAATATGAACACTGGAGAGTGATGTAGACACCACGAGGATCTGGGACAGCAAAAGAGTACTTTTTTGGATTGTTTTGTATCCCTAGCAGGTGACCAACCAGATTTAATTTGCCAGTGTCTGCAAGGCATTTCTCTCAACTTCTTTTCTCAAGAACTCTGGGCAAAGATAAAATAACAGGAGGACAGTATATGTATCAGTGTGACAGATTCATCGAAAATGTCTCCACTCTGCCCCTCATCAGTAAATCAGACCATGCCCAGTACCTGTCCCCCACCCCTTATCTCTAGGGAACAGGTCATCACTGCCTTCTCAAAGGCAAAAAATATAGCCTCCATGGGACCCGATAACATCTCAGGCTGGATCCTACATGAACTGAGGTATGTACTTGCAGCACCATTAGCCACCTTATTCAACCAAAGCCTGAGTACCAGCTTTGTCCCAGCCGAGTGGAGGACAGCCACTGTCATCCCTTTACACAAAGGTGGAGCGTCCACCGATCCAGGAAATTATAGACCCATCAGCCTACCTTGCCTGATCTGCAAGGCCATGGAATGGATTATCATGGATCTCATTAACAGGGACATTGGCAATCTCTAAACACTCGACCCCACACAGTTTGACTTTGTCAAGGGGAGGTCATGTCTGTTAAATCTGGTCGACATCTTTGAGACAAGTCACCAAAGCCATGGACGAGGGGAAGACAGTGCACACCACCTACCTTGACCTGGCCAAAGCCTTCAACACTATTCCCCACTCGGGCATAATAGATAAACTCTCTCAACTAGGCATCAATCCATATGTTACCAGATGGGTAGCAAACTGGCTCACTGACAGAACCCACCTAATCTAAATAGAGGAAGCCACCTCAAGCAGTAGACCCATAATGAGTGGCGTGGCCCAGGAATTGATCTTGGCATCTCTGTTATTCGGGATATACTTCTCTAAGGTGCAGGCCAAAACCAGTGGGCTATGGCTGACCAAGTTTGCAGATGACTGCAAGCTGGACACAGTTATCAATTCCTTAAGTGATGTGGCCATCCTCCAAGAGGGTCTCACCCAAACAAATGACTGGTGCCAGAAACATGGCCTCAAGCTGAATGCCAAAAAATGCATCATCATCCCCTTTGTGGAGAGTGATATCCCCATGAATTATCCCATTAATAACAATGTCCTAAGTACACAATCAGTAGTGAGAGATTTGGGCACCCAGGTTGATAGCAACCTGAATTTTGACCAACATGTTGCTTCCGTTGTATGGAAAGCTTTTTTTGGATTGTATCTGCTTTATTTTCTGAAAAAAACAAACAAAAAAAAAATACTTGTTTTCCCACCTTTCTAAGCTAGTATAGTCCAGTTTTCAGGCTAGTGCTGAATTCAGGGCTGTGTTACAAGTTTCTATGTTTGCCCATACCTTACTTGGATATAAGGAAGTTTCTCTGTTCACCTGTGAGAGAGAGGAGCTTTGAGCAGCCTATATGTCCCTGGAGGAGTGGTTTCAACCCAGAAATTAGTAGTTTATTGGCCATTTTGAGCTAATTTCTATCTCTTTCATTTCCCTGCTATAAAACCCACATTAGCAAGGTTTTGTGCGCTGGGCAGCGCCAGTTAGCTAGGGTATAACTATTCCCGGCTCCACAAAGTCTACTCTTCAATTTTTCCCTTGGAAGTAGACAAACTTTCAAGTTAAGCACTCAAACTATTCACTTCTCAGCCCGGCACTTGCTCAAAACTTATAGCAAGCACTAATAAACCTTAGCACTAGACCCTCCTATACTGTAGAGAAGGACAAAACTCTCTGTTCGACTTTACCAGCCAGTCAGTAAAACAGTTCACTGTACCTATCCAGGCATGTCCAAAGGGCAGTTTCAGGTGTACTCTCTGGTCCAACCGGTGAATCTGGGCATTTTGAGGCAATGTTACAACTGCCTCAGGTACACAGACAACCATCTCCTCCTACCACCAAACACTAATACATGTGAGAGATGCAATTATACAGCCAAACTGGAGGCTAAGCTCTCTCAATCCAAGACTGGACCAGACAGCCAAGAGGAAAAGGGAATTACTTGCATCACACCACCAGTCTCATAGACCTATGAAACCAGCACTGGCAAAAAACATGAATAAATGCATGAAAACATACTCGGAGGCTCTAAATAAAAATCTGCGAAAGCAACAGAGACTTCCAAAGCAGACATCCAAGCAACCTCCACCCCCGAACAGAAACCATGAAGCACATACTTCACAAAACCATTGTGCCACAGAATTACAGCCCTTAAGGCAAAATAACATACCCAACACACTAGTAATAGGTGACTCTATAGTCAGGCACACTGATGTCCCACTCACTAGGCTGAACAAGGAGAAGGTCACTGTTAGCTGTCTATTGGGTGCCAGGATCTGGCACATAACACAAGCACTCAGGTCATTCCAGAACAAGTACAAATATGACTCTGTCATTGTCCATGTTGGTGTGAATGACCTGAGCCATACCTCCCTGGACTACATGAAAAGAGACATGGAAGAGCTCTCTAATCACATATCTTAGGCTGGTATGACCCTGACCCTGAGTAGCATCCTGCCCTCACCAAGAATGATACCACGGTATAAAGACAAAAGGATCAATTTCAACAATTGGCTAAGCTTCTGGTGTCATTCAAAGGAGATCCAGTGTCTGTCAGCCTGGGATGACATGTTTGACAAGCCACACTGCTTCTCTAGAAATGGCTTGCACCTGTCACCCTTAGGCTTTCAAATACTGGCCAAGGCTCTTGCCATCCCCAGAGTGCCTTTTTTAGGCTAGGCTCAAAAGACAAACCCGCCACTGTAAATAGCACAAGTAACAAAAAACTGAGGGTAATGCTACTCAATGCCAGAAGTCTAAACCTCAAAATGTATGCACTCGAGGCACTCCTCAGTATGGAAAAAATCGATATATGTGCAGTAACAGAAACCTGGTTTAAGGCTCCAGGGAGCACCCCAGCATTACCAGGCTACAACTCATACCATACATTTTGGCCACAAAACCCGGACTGAAATACAAAAGGCAGGGGCAAATCCATATTCATCAAAGATACCCACACCTCCAGGTTAGTGGCACAGCACGATGCTTCAGAGATCATCCACTTGCAAATAACAATGGGCAAAACTGCAATTCAAATTGTAGCTTGCTACAGATCACACACCATGTCCCAAAGCCCCATTTCGTATTTCTGGAAACACTGGGAAACATAAAGGTCCTACAAAACACCCTGATATTGGGTGATTTCAATTACCCAAACATTAACTGGGAGAACTACTCTGGTGCTAACTTCCTTGCCCAACACTTGATCAGCTGTATCAACTGGTCAAACCCCCCCCCCAACAGAGGTGACAACATATTGGACCTGGTCATCACCAACATGGACGACCGGTGTTCCACACCGGAGGTCAACCCCTCGCTGATTAGATTTGACCATAAACTAATCACTCTGGATATCCACATTCCACCCACCCCCAGTCAAAGAAACCTCCATGAAAAACTTTTCAAAAGCAAACTTCATGTTACTTAAGACTGAGGTGGAAAGTTTCAGTGCCCCCATGCTAAAGGATAACATTGCCCAAGCTGCAAAATCCTTTTACTAATGCACTCTATGGGCACCTACAAGAATGCATGAATCATGTTATCCCAAGCAAAACCAAGGCTCACTCCTCCAAGAAAAGGAAACCAGTCTGGTGGACCCCTGCCATAAACAAGCTATACAACAGAAGGAGGAAACTAGTCCTGAAAAGAGTAAAATCCCAAGAAAAGAAGATATCCCTGATCAGTATTAGCAAGAAACTACGATCCCTCATAAAATTATCCAAGGCTAGCTTTGAAAGAAAAATTGCCAAGGATTCCAAAGATAACCACAAGGCATTCTTTAGCTATGTCAAGCATCTAAGTGGCAAATCTCAGATCTGCTCAGAGTTAGTGCAGAATTGCACAAAATGCACTGAACCGACCAATATCGCCAACATCCTGGCAGACAGGTTCAGTGCAAACTTCACCTCGCTCTCACCCCCAAAAGGGCACATAACCATACCAGAAGAATGTAGTGCCCCTGAAATCACAAATACTCAGGTTAAAACAGCTCTCTCCAAAGCCAAAAACACAGCATCAATGGGACCAGATGCTGTCCCAGGCTGCATCCTACACGAGCTCAAAGATGAACTAACCCCTCACCTAAACACACTGTTCAAACTCATCCTCTCCACAGACTACATGTCCATAGAGTAGCACACAGCAACAGTTATTCTGTTCCACAAAGATGGAGCCACAGCAGACCCCGGGAACTATCACCCTATAAGCCTGACTATCTTGGTCTGCAAGGCTATGTAGTGCATCATCATGGATCTCATTAACAGAGACATTGGGAACCTACAAACACTGGATCCAACCCAGTTCAGCTTTGTTAAGGGCAGATCATGCCTCCTAAACCTGGTTGACTTCTTTGAGACAGTCACCAAGGCTGTAGACGAGGGAAATGTGGTCCACACAGCCTGCCTGGACCTCGCAAAGGCCTTCAACACCATTCCCCATTCTGGTATTATAGACAAGCTCACCAGCCTGAACATAAACCCCTACGTCACAAGATGGGTTGCCAACTGGCTCATGGACAGAACCCACATGGTAAGAGTTGTGGGAGCTAGGTCTGATTCTAAACCGGTTACAAGTGGTGTTCCCCAGGGCTTGGTCCTGGGACCCCTCCTGTTTGGTGTATACATCTCAGAGGTAAAGGCATGCACAGGAGGACTATGGCTGACCAAGTTTGCAGATGACTGCAAACTAGGGGCTATAATTGACTCTCCAGCTGACACAGATCTGCCAAAAGGGTCTCACTGAGACAGATACCTGGTGTCAAAACCATGGTCTCAAGCTAAATGCCAAAAAGTGCATAGTCATCCCCTTTGGAAAAAACAAAGTACCCACAAACTACCACATAGGTAATAGGCCCCTGAATACGGAAGACGTAATAAGGGATCTGAGGACCCAAGTAGAAATCTCTCCTTTGATAATCACATTGCCAAAGTGGTTAGAAAATCCTTCTATGTGGCCCACCTAATCACAAAAGGGTTTGCATCCAGATCAGAATAGGTCATTGTGCCCCTCTATGCATCACTCATCAGACCCATCATAGAGTACAGTGCCCCATTTGGGATGTACCTTACAAGACACCTGAAACAGCTGGAAAGACCACAGAAGTACCTCACCAAGAGAATCACTGGCCTCAAAAAGATGCCCTAGGCAGCTTGACTTGAAGAAACTCCAGCTGTACTCGGTTGCATACTGCCTACTCAGAGGTGATCTCTGCCTGACATACAAGGCTATGTTCAACCCAGAATTGATGGACATGCTCCACCTAAAGAAAACCATATCCCCTCGAGCCACACGCTCTAGGGATCTAAACCTCACCACAACAATAAATAGGATGTGCTGGAGGGATAGATTCCTCTCCCAGAGACTTCCCATTCTCTGGAACAAGATTCCAATCTACGTTAGGCAGAGCTCCTTGCTAACACTCTTCAAGAGAAACCTTGACGAGTGGATGGGAAACAAAGTTTACTCTGGGGATCAGTTCAGTGGCTCTGCTGGACAGAGGCACAGGGAACTAATCTAAGGGGGTGGCGAAAGCCAATACATTCCGGCTAGGTTTATAAATGCCTTCAGGCAGATAGCCTAGTACCTACCAATGAACCTACATGGCCCACTACATAAGTAAGGGTATCTCATCCAGGGACAAAGAGGTCATAAGCTCCCTGTATTCTTCCCTTATAAGGCCAGTTATTCAGTACAATGCCCCCTTCGGCATGTACCTTGCAAAGCACATGCAGCAGCTGGATAGACCACAGAGGTTCCTCACCAGGAGAATACAGGGCTTCAAACACCTACCCTACACAGATAGACTAAAAGCCCTGTCTCTCTACTCAGTTTTATACAGACTTCTCAGGGGTGACCTCTGTCTGGCATACAAAGCAATTTCATACCCCGCCTTGATGGGACTGCTGCATATCCGCAAGTCAAGCTCCACTTGAGCAACCCATATGCATGACCTCAACCTGATCTGTGATATCAGTAGGACTTATGGACGGGAAAGATTTGTGTCCCAGAGACTCCCCCATGTGTGGAATAGACTCCTTCTCCACATCAAGCAGAGTACATCATTATCCCTTTTTAAGTGCAACCTGGATAACTGGATGGGAAACAGAAAATACACTCCTGGGATTCCACCTGTGTCCCTGCTAGATGGGGCTCTGTGTTCTGACTTGTCTAAACATAGGCTAAACTCTTGGCTAGGCTTATAAGGGCCTCAGGGCCAATAGCCTAGTAACCTCCTATGAACCTCTAATGTCTGGCATACATGCTTCTCAGTTTCTTTGTTGGAAAATTATGGGTAAAGATAAAAATACCCCCTCCTTACTCACCTCATCATCTTACCTATCTACTGTTATCACAATCTCTCTACCATCAGAGCTTTTTCTGCTTATATTTTTCTTGATTATTTCTGCTTATATGCTTCCTTCTCCTTTCTAGTGGCATCCTACCTTATTAATGTCAGTATACATATATTTATCATACCTTTCAACTTTTTAGCACAAGAAATCTGGACAAAGCCAGAAATAATGGGGGGAAAAAGACCCAAAAATAGGAACATATTTTAAATATTGCTCCTATAAACTTAAAAAGGTGTTAGAATAACAGGTTTTGTATTATTACGCATTTTTCTGAAGGATATGAAGATTGAAACTCAAACATATATCATTATTTAGTATTGTTTAGTGACTACAGTGCTCAATGATTTGCCAGAAAACCACAAATTTTATGAGGAACAGACTAAAAATATGAGGCAAAAATCTGGACATTCTGCGAAAATCTGGACAGTTGAGAGATATGTTCTGAACATATGTGCATTTTCACTGCATTCATTGTATCTCCAGCTTATACAAGTTAACATGTTTTTGACTTATGTAAAATAATATAACTTCTAAAGTAATGATAAATGTCTTTATTATTTGTTTCAATATCACCTGCAAAGTAATGCTTAAATTGTTTTAATTTTTATTTTTGTTCAGTGTAAACATGCATTCTAAGTGGAGATTTTCTCCCCAGGCATATGCTGAAAATGGGACTTGTGAGACTTTCCTAGTAAACAAAAGACAACAAAAAATAAAAATAAATGATGACCTTTGTTTATAGTTTCAAAGGTACTTAATAAGTTGTCTATCTGTGTGGATCTTTATAAGTCTAGTGTTACATTCCCATGGTAGTTTTAGCTCTTATATTTTGCATACAAATAACTCAGAGATGGGTCGAACAAGGATATGTTGAGACATTTAAAAGCTTCCCCCTACCCATGGAAGACAGGAGTGTTAAATCAGTTGTGAATGGGCAGTTACCCATCCATTCATTCAAATTACATTTGAAGAGAGTAAGAGAATTAGTTTGCTTAATGTAGAGAGGAAGATGGCCCCATAGAAGTGGTATTCTCTGTGATATAAACCTCCACCTCCAAAATATTCAATTTATTTCAAAAAAAGATTGAGATCCCTTGAACAGATGTTTGTGATGCCACCTGCAAATGTGTAATAGGTTTGAGAGATTAGTTCCTGTCAAAGTTTTATATGCAAGACAGAGGTAACCTGTCAGTAGTCTGTGTGATACTGAGAAGACATACAAGACTTTAGATGGTAAACACAGTTTTTACTATTTAGGCCCTTGAATTTTTTTAGTGAGAAAGCATTGTGGCACATGTTTAGACATGTACATGCCAAAAACTGGTATTATATTCAATGACTGGCTTAATGATTTCTGAGTACAGTGGAACATTTACATCGCTGGATATGGATGCACTACCTTTAAATATAAGCTGTTCAAGGGAAAATGACTTCCTTATAAAATGGTGATCAAATGACAGTTCTTTGTTGTCACAGGTTCTCACATGCCTTACTACAGGATCAGTTTTCAGAGGTTTGTTTTCAATGCGATAGTTACAAGGGGAGTCAAGATTACTGTTGGATTCAGTTATACACTTATTGGAATTTAGTGTTAGTTCACAATTTTGACATCAGCTGTTTTTTGGGACAGGCTGTCTTGGATGATCCTGGTGTCCTCAGGAGAGTTTAAGATGGTAACAAGTTTGCAGTCATCTGCAAACTTGGTCAACTACAAACCCACATAATTAACGTGTATATCTGAGAAGTAAATCACAAGGGGGCATGCCCCAAGGACTGAACCCTGCTGTACACCACTACTGACAGGTCTTTTTGGTGAGGCACAGCTGCCCACCCTAAATTTCTGGCTTCTAAGACAATCTGGTATCCAACCAATTACATAGAGATTGACATTTAGCTTGGAGTGTTTATGATATCGGAGTGAAAAATGGTGTAGAATGCTTTTGGAAGGTCTACATAGGCAGTGTGCACAGTGTTGCCCTCATCCATTACTTCAGTATGTCTAGATATGTGGTGTGCACTGTGTTGCCCTTATCCATTACTTCAGTAGGTCTTGATATGTGGTGTGACCTGTGTTGCCCTCATCCATTACTTTAGTAAGTCTAGATATGTGGTGTGGACTGTGTTGCCCTCATCTATTACTTCAGTAGGTCTAGATATGTGGTGTGCACTGTGTTGCCTTCATCCATTGCTCCAGTACATCTAGATATGTGGTATGCACTCATGCACTGTGTTGCCCTCATCCATTACTTCAGTAGCTCTTTTGAAGAAGTTGATCAAGTTAAGTAGGCAGGACATGCCCTTGATGAATCTGAATGGGGATGAGTTGAGAGTCTATAGATTACCTATGTATGTAAATATTAATTCCATAATGATCCACGAGACTGGTCAGACTTATGGGTCTATAATTACCCAGATCCATTGAAACCCTACCTTTGTAAAAAGGAATAATTGTTGCTGCCTGTATTCATCTGGCATAAAACCTGTTTTGAGCCTAATATTGAATATTTTCTGTAGGGTATCAGACAAGTTATGTTCTAAACTGACCACTAGGTAGCCTGGTATGTTGTCTGGCCCCACAGACTTAGTGTTCCTGGCCTTAGATAGGACCTTGAGAACTTGTTCTTGGGTGATTTAAATGGGAAGTACTATATTTCTGGTTAGTTTTAGGTGTGTGTTATAAATGTGGACGTGATATGTGGAAGAATTGATAGGCTGGCAAATGGTATAAAGATAATTGATTTTAACTAATTGTGTTACGCATTGAGAAAGAACTCTGAAGGTTCAAAAGCTTTGCAACAGGGTGCTGTTCTATTTGATCAAATCTTCGATGGTTGGACTCTTGGCTTATTTATTATTATTTCTCATAGGATTTTGTTTGCTGTTGGAGTCCATTCAGCTGCCTACAAGCTTTTTTTGTTTTTTTGTTTGTGGATTAACTGTTACATGGAGTTTATATTGAAAAAGTTCAGAAATCTCTGGGGATATACATTTAAGGATGTAGAAGCCTCCCAGTTTATGGAGGGGAAGTTGAAGTCTTCTTGTAGCTGGGCAGGAGATATGGTCTGATGGGGGAACATAGATGGGGTTAGCTAGTTATGATATGATAAGGGGTTTTGTTAATAGTAGGTTAGACGAGGTGTAGATCCAGGTTATTATCTTGTCTAGTCTTTTGAGTTGAAGTTTTTTTTTTAGACACCACCACCTTTAATGACTCTGTGTAATGTGGTGTTCCTGAATGTGTGATTATGCATTGAAAGCCTGCAATGATGAAGTGCTTTCAATGGTCTTGAATCAGCTCCCTGAAATGATACATATGTCCATGCTTTTCAGGGTAAGTACTTGTATATGTATATAAAATTATTTTTAGGCTAGTAGCCTCTTTTCAAGGGAGACCAGGAGTGGTATTGATAGTCTTTCCATTTGGGAAAATTTACTAGGGCATCAAGGAGCTTCCCCTACTGTTTTTTTTTTGTAGGGGGCCACAATTGTGTGTGGTAAGTTCTGCTTTCTGCTTCTGTTCTGGATGTGAAGGTAGCTCAGAGAAGCAGGAAGCTACTCTAAGCAAAAATGGAGGTCAGAGAAGAGAATGGCAAGGTGGATGGTGATTATGGTGGATACATTATGGTTATTGCAGAAGAACTCTGAGGTGAAAGAGAGGCTGAGAAAAGAACCTGGTGTGTCAGAAATGGGGGAAAAGGCAGTCAAGACTTTTCAAAGCAGTCTTAATATGGCAGATTCAGTGGAGGTAGATACAGAAGAATTGTTTTAGCAGAATCTGTTTCAATCTGAAGTTGCAACACAAAGTTGTGTTGTTACAGTCCTCCAGTCAGGAGGATTGTGGGATGATAAATTGCTAGGCATGGTCAATGAAAGTGAGCCAGAAGATGGTAAGGACATGTCATGGGGAGAGATGATGGACAGGATACAGAATGAAGAAGTGCAGCAGAGTGAAGGCATGAAGGCTGAGAGAAAATCTTATGCAGAAACGGTCAAAGCAGGGATGCATGGTGAGAAAGAAGAGAAAGAAGTAAGTTTGAAGGAAAAGCAATTGTTTAAACTGTAGATTGAACAGAAGGAAGATACAGAAATGGACAGATATAAGGTATGGCATGAAGTTATTAAAGTGCTTGGGGTTAAAAATAATGAGGTTAGAGCATTTATCCATATTAATAAGGAGACTTTTTGTGACATTATTTTTGAGTCTGGGCAGACAATGGAAAGATTTATACAAGAATTTGAAAAAAAACTGTGCACCATGGAACTTATATGTACTTAAGCCCTCTTTTAGGGAAACAAAGAAAAAAAATAATATTCAGTTTAGAACTGAAGTGGAAAAAAAACTTTAAAAACTTGTTTATTTTATTTATGTAATGACGTATTGAATTTATCAAAAGTATATGACAATAGAGGTTTATGGACTGGAGTGTGTGATTGCAATATGATACTGAAACTGGAAAATGATAGCATTGTACATATTCCAAGTGTTATTAATGTTGAAGGTAATAGAGGCTCGGTTAGATACTGGAGACAACCAAAACATGCTTTTTGTGTGGAAAAACAGATAATTTAATTAACAAATGTGAAAAAAAGATTATGTTTTACATGTGGGAATATAGGACATGATGCAAACAATTGTGATCCTAAGTGTTATAAATGTAAAAAAGTGGGACATTTGGGGGGCTTTGAAGAAAAAGAAAATGAAGCAGTGTTGGACATAATACAGGAAGTAGAAGAACATGGTAAAAAGCATAAAGTTATAAAAAAGGAATTAGAAGTAGAAAAAATGGGAAGAGATGATAACAATATTACTTTTGAGACCAAATTATACAAAAAGATAAAGTGAAGGAAGTTTTAAACATAGATAATATTGAAGAGAAAGACTCGGATTTAAGAGAGAATGATGATGTTAAATGGAACATAGTCAATAAAAGAGAAATTCAGTTGGTTTTGAGTGGGAGAAAGGAAAAGGAAAAATATAGAAGCCTTTAAAAAAGAAAAAAAGAAAGGAAAAGGATGGCTACACATTAAAGTATTGATACATGTAAAGTTTTGTCATTAAGTGTCAATAGTTTTAAGAAATTGGAAAGAAGGATAGAAATTTTGGAGTGATGTAAAAAGCTAGATAGTGATGTTATTGTACTAGAAGATACTAGACTTTTATCAAAGTCAGAAGGAATTCAAACTGAAGTGTGGTGGGGAAAAATGTGATATGGAATTTTGGGAAGGAAACCTGCTGAAGAATACTTATATTATATAAAGATGCAATTAAAGTATTAGATGTCACCTTTGTCATAGGATGTAGAATTACTATTATTGATATAAGATAGAGAGAACATGTTAAGAGAATTATTGCAATATATGCATATGCAATTAAAAAGGATGCAAAGAGATGTCTAGAAAGATAATACAATAAGTAGCAGTTAACATGGAGATAATTGTAGTAGGAGACTTTGAAATCTAAGACAGCAAAACAAGAAGGCTTATGATGTTAAAATAGTAAAGGACATTATAAAATACTGACAGTTAAAATGTGGAATCTAGAAACTTGGCTGTATAGAAGAGGGAAAAAAACAGAAATAGATTTTTTTTTTATTGTCAAAAGACTTGACAGGTTTTTCAGACTACAGGGCAATTTGGATTATAGTAAAGTGAAATGATGATTATATGAAAATAGGGAAAGGTAAATAAATGAAGTAAAATAGGAATCTAAAGCGAGAAAAGAAGATGTTCTTCGTGTTTCACTGCTGCGGTCCTAACCATTGGATTATCAGTTGGTCCGAATACCAGAGTCAAGGTTTTGTGCATTGGCTGCTGTCACTTGCTGGGTGATGTCAGGTCATCTGAGCTATAAAGGAGAGCAGGCGATGCCATTACCTCAGTCTTTCTTGCCATAGAGCCTGTCCCAGAAGCAATTTGCAACAGTGCCAATTGGCTGTTTCCAGATTTTGAACTTCAGCTGAAAACATCTAAAGCTAAGTACCCTGTTGGGGATCCTTCCTTTTTCTTGCACTAACTGATGCCCAAAAAAGTCAATAACTGTCTCGCCTGTGGAAAGCAAATACCACACTGAGACTTCCATTCTTAATGTGTCTCTTGCTTAGGCCCAGATGATGACGTACCCCTCTTTTGGTTCTGTGCCCTCTTTAATGCTAGAACCATTCATCGTACAGCTCTGTTCATAGCCAGTTATTTTCGTCTTCCATCTCCGATTATCGATATGGCGTCGGCCAGTCAGCAAACTGCAGATCTTCTGAAAAAACATAAAGATAAGGATAGAGACAGACCGCATAAGGCCAAGCCTTTCGATGACACCACAGCTAAAAGGGTCGTCACTTCTTCGGAATTCAGTGAGGTGCTTTCGCAGCCCCTGATGCCCAACTCGATTACTTTGCAGGCCTCTACTGAGACCCTTTCAGAGTCCTGTATGCCACAGATGACTGCATCATCTAACGAGACTTTGGCTGTCTCTGCCTTGTTTGAGTCTGGAGCCACTATGCAGGCACTGGCTTCCAAGGATACCACTCGCACTTTGTAATTCACTTCAAGGCCTTCACCCTCTCTTCTGACTAACACATCGACAGCAGCGAGGGATACTCTATAGGCCAGACTTAGAGCTACTCCAAAGAAAACAGCAAAAAGTCTCCATTCCACTACTCTTCTCCCTCCTCAAACTAGAATGCTTAAAATGGCAGAGGATCTCATCACTTTCATATGGGGTAATCAGGCCACTCCAGCCAAAATGAGAAGGGAACCTTCTTCAGACATCCAGTGGGATTTAGACTCAGAGGTATCTGACTCCTATTTTTGAAGATCAAAATCCTCTTACTGCCTATGAAGACTCAGATGCAGAAGAACCTATTCTTTCTGCATCACCTCAGGAGGACCTTTCCTTTGAGGAAACCCTCCACACCCTCAGGGAACACTTCCAATGGGAATCAATGGATTTCCCTCAATCCAAGAAAAGACTAAGAGAGTTTCTGGACCTACCCCAGCATATGCCTCTGGCCATCCCACCCATTTTGGAGGTAGTAGATGATGTTTACCAAGAATCCAGCCTTACCCCTGACCCCCTTCCACCTGCCCCTAGAAAACCTGACAGGTACTACAGGGATCCTGGCTCACATAAATTGCTCTGCAGAAATCCTATAGCAGATCCAGAGGTGATTACTCAGGGACCTAAGGGAGTTAAGGCTACCTCTGCAAAGAATCCTACTCCTTCAGACAAAGAATCCAGGGCCCTGGGCAGACGGGGTAAAAAAGTATATACCTCTGCAACTTTAAGTATAAGGGCTCTCAACTCTCAGTTCCATATATTAAAATATCAACAGCACACTTTGGAACTTTTGAAATGGAAAATTTCTGCTTTTCCAGATTTTGCCAACAATAAAGAGATAGCAGAATTACTGCACTCTTCATCTCAGGTGGCAAAGCACTCCTTGCACTGTGGATTTGACACCCTAGAAGCTTCTAGCATGGCAGCAGTGACAGGCTCTGTTATTAGAAGACATGCATGGCTGAAGGAACAACCTTTCCTGATCATGTCAAAGCTAAAATCATGGATGCACCTCTTGACAAAGACCGCTTGTTCATACAGAAAACTGAAGAGGTACTTAAAAAGATGGAAGATAAAGCAAGATCAATGCAGACTGTTAAAGATTTTCTTCAAGTACAACCTCCTGAATTCAGCAGAAATTTTCCCTCTAAACACTAATCCTTTCCTGCACCAAACAGGCAGGCACAAGGCAAAACTCGTAGGGACAGACTCAAACTCAGGGCCAGCAAAGAACAAAAAAGTGGCCCCCATCAAACATGAGAGCAGGGAGTTCAAAAGCAACCTTGTATGGAAATAACTCTCAATGACTACCTTTCCCATCTCTGCCTGCCTCCACCACACCAAAAACTAGGAGGAAGGCTATTTCTATGCAGAGAAAATTGGAACTCTATAACAAAAATTCAATGGATCTTAAAAATCATTGCTCAGGGGTACAAATTCTATTTCCAAGAACTACCACCTCCAAGAGGGTATCCAGACCTACTTCTAAACCAGTGGACAGAAGCACTAAAACAAGTGCAAAACCTAATATCCCTAGGGACAGTAGAACCTGTACCTCTAGAACAAGTTGCAAAAAGATTCTATTCCAGACTATTCCTTGTTCCCAGGAAAGAGGGGACTTGGGTTCCCATCCTGGACCTATCCTTTCTCAATACTTTCCTGGTAATCCCAAAATTCAAAATGCTTACCTTACAACAGCTTTTACCAATGCTGCCAAATAAATCTTGGATGGTCACCTTAGACCTAAAGGATGCTTACCTGCACATCCCAATAAGGAAATCATGTAGAAAATTCCTGTGCTTCAGAGCAGGATCACTACACTTTCAATTATCTGCTTTGCCCTTTGGCTTATCTACTGCTCCCAGGGTATTCACCAAATGTCTAGCTCCTGCCATTGCCTTTTGCAGGCAAAACAATGTACAGATTTATCCTTACATGGATGACTGTCTCATCCAGGCAGACTGCAAGGAACTGCTCCTGCAGCACCTTTCAGTTGTAAAAACCCTACTCACCTCTCGGGTTCACTATCAATGAAAGGAAATAAAAAAAGACACCTATCAGGAAAATCATATTTCTGGAAGCCTTACTGGACACAGAACAGCAAATGGCCTTTCTGCCCCCAGAAAAACAAAATTTCCTAACAAAAAACTTCACTACTCTGACTTCCCAAACCCAGCTTTCTGCCAGGAAGTTCCTACAAGCTGTAGGGTACATGGCCTGATGCATCCTCCTGGTACCTCTGGCCAGACTACACATGAGAAAATTCAGTGGTACCTAAAGAACCTATGGTGTCAACACACAACCTCTGGACACCTCCCTGCCTGTGATCCCTTGCATAAAGATCTGCGTTCCTCTGGTGGTCCCAGGCCTGTGCTCTGAACAAGGGACTTCCATTCACCCTCCATCCATCAGACCAGACCATAACTACAAATGCTTCGGACATAGCCTGGGGCGCCCACCTAGAAGGCAGATGTGCCCAAGGTCTCTGGGATGCACAAATACTACCCTTGCACATCAACCAAAAGGAAATGATAGCTGTACAAAACTCCCTGGCATCCTTCAAACCCTACCTCAAACCAGGGGTTCTTCTCATAAAAACAGACAATACCACAGTCATGTGGTACATCAATAAACAGAGAGAGACTTAATCCTACTCCCGGTGCAGACTAGCCATGAACCTGTGGCTAGCAGCCTCATCCATGGGACTACATCTTATAGCCCAATATCTACCGGGCATCAACAACACCCTGGCAGGCCACCTAAGTAGAAACCTGCTGGATCCACATGAATGGCAAATCCACAGAGACATTTTTCTGCAAATTACCCACACATGGGGACCCCCCCAGGTGAACCTCTTTGCCTCTCATTTAAATCACCAAGTGCAGAAATTCTGTACTATGGAGTACCATCTCCTGGCCTGGAAGGTCGATGCCCTGACCTTCCCTTGGAATACCCTCTATGTGTATGCATTCCCACCTCTATTTCTCATTACAAATGTATTAATCAAGATAAGGGAGGAAAAACCAAGAGCAATACTCATTGCCCCAGATTGGCCCAGAGAGCATTGGTACCCACTGCTGTGCAGTCTATCTCACCAGCACCCCTGGCAACTACCTCTGATACCTCACCTGCTGTCCTGGGGGGGGGGGGGGCAATGCTGCACCCAAACCTTCAGACACTCAGGCTCTCAGCATGACTTATTCTACCAAAACCAGCAAGGAATCTATGGTAAGCAAGCAAATCCTTGACATCATCACAGAAGCCAGAAGACCCAGCCCAGAAAATCTTACGCTGGAAAATGGAAAAGATTCTGCTCCTGGAGCCAGTCCAAGGGGGCAGACCTACATCTGCCCTCCACTCCTCTTATTCTAGATTATCTTGCTGAGCTTCTTAATAAGGGTCTCTCCTTCTCCTCCATAAAGATCCATGCCATCTAACCTGGACCAGAACACCAAAGGCGGAGATGTGTCCATACTCATTAAGGATATCCAAACCTCCAGGCTAGCTGCGCAGCATAATGCATCCGAGGTTATCCAAGTGCAACTAACTCCGGGAAAAACTGCAATCCAAATTGTACCTTGCTACAGATCCCCCACCATGCCCCAGGATTCCCAATCCTCTTTTCTTGATATACTGGAAAATATTAGGGTTCAACCAAACACCCTAATAATGTGCGATTTCAATTACCCCACCTTTAACTGGGAAAACTACTCATGTACCAACTCCTTCACTCAATGCTTTCTGGAATTCATAAATTCCAATGCCCTGGATCAACTTATCCACACCCCCACCAGGGGCAATAATATCCTAGACCTAGTCATTACCAACATGAGTGACTGGTGTTCCACACCTGAAGTCAACTCCTCCTTGGTCAGATCCGACCATAAGCTAATCACCCTAGATATCCGCATCCCGCCCCCACCCACCAGTAAGGAAATCATGGTAAAAAATTTCTTCAAAGCCAACTTCATGGTTCTTAAGACAGAATTGGTGAACTTCATGACACCCATGCAGATGGAGAATACAGTTACAACTGCTGAATCCTACACAAATGCACTCTATAAGCACTTACACCAGTACATGGATCATGCTGTCCCAAACAAAACCAAGACGCTATCCTCCTAGAAAGGAAGCCAATCTGGTGGTCCCCTGCCATAAACAAACTCTACAACAGAAGGAATAAACTGTTGCAAAAGAGAGTAAAATTCCAGGAGTGGAGGACCCCCTGGTCAGCCTCAGTATGAAGCTGAGATCCCTTATAAGATCCTCCAAAGCTAGCTACAAAAACAAAATTGTCACTGATTCTAAAGGCAACCACAAAGCATTCTATAGCTATGTCAAGAATCTCAATGGCAACACACAGATGTGCTCTGAGTTACTGCACAATGGCACGAAAATTAGAGAACCAACTAATATTGCCAACATCCTGGCAGATAGGTTCAGTGCTAACTTTGCCCCCCTCACAGCCCCTAAAGGGCCCATATCTATACAGGAAGAATGCAAAGTCCCTGTAATTACATCTATGCAGGTAAAAGCTGCACTCTCTAAAACTAAAAACACAACATCCCAGGCTGAATTTTACATGAACTTCAGAGCGAACTGGCTCCCCACCTAAGCACCATGTTCAATCATAGTCTCACGTCAGGCTTTGTGCCCACTGAATGGCGCACAGCAACAGTTATTGCACTCCACAAAGGGGGAGCCACCACTGCTCCTGGGAACTTTCGCCCTATTAGCTTGATGAGCCTGGTCTTCAAGGCCTTGGAACCTATCATCATGGAACTCATAAACAAAGACATTGGTAACCTCCAAACTTTGGACCCCACCCAGTTCGGGTTTGTGAAAGGCAGATCATGCCTTCTGAACCTGATTGACATCTTTGAGGCAGTCACCAAAGCCGTAGATGAGGGCAAGATGGTTCACACAGCCTATCTTGACCCCACCAAGGCTTTCAACACCCTCCCCCATTCTGGAATTATAGCTAAACTCACTAAACTAGGTGTAAATCCTTACATCACAAAATGGGTTGTCAACTGGCTCACTGACAGAACCCACACTGTAAAAGTAGCAGACTCCAAATCTGATGTCATACCAGGGAGAAGTGGAATACCACAGGGTTCAGTTCTGGGACCTCTCCTGTTTGGTATCTACTTCTCTGAAGTTCAGGCTAACACAGAAGGCCTCTGGCCAGCAAAGTTCACAGATGACTGCAAACTAGGAGCCATAGTCAAGTCCCCAAATGATGTGGACATCCTACAGAAGGGCCTCACTGAGACAGATGCCTAGTGTCAGAGGCATGGCCTCAAGCTCAGTGCCAAAAAGTGCATTGTCATCCCCTTTGATAAAAACTCTGTACCCATGAACTACTACATAAACAGCCATCTATTTAACACTGAATATGTGATAAAAGACCTTGGGACCAAGGTGGACAGTAGTCTCTCCATTGAAAATCACATCACCACAGTAGTCAGGAAATCCTTCCATGTGGCACACCTCATCACAAAAGGGTTTTCATCCAGGAAAAAAAGAGGACATTGTTCCCCTCTTCTCGGCACTCATTAGACCCATTATAGAGTACAATGCCCTTTTTGGAATGTACCTCACAGCATATCTGCAGCTGGAAAGGCCACAGAAGTACCTCTCAAAGAGGATTATTGGCCTCAAACAAATGGCCTACACTGACCATCTCACAAAACTCTAGCTTTACTCTGTAGCATATTGCCTACTCTGAGGAGATCTCTGCTTAACATATAAAGCTATGTTAAACACAGAGCTGTTGGACATGCTGGACCTAAAGAATACCAATCCCTCCAAGCTACATGCTCTAGGGACCTAAACCTTGTCACCACAATAAACAAATCATGCTGGAGGGATAGAGTCCTGACCCAGAGACTTCCTATACTCTGGAACAAGCTACTTATATATGTCAAGCAAAGTTCCTTATTAGCACTCTTCAAGAAAAATCTTGATGAGTGGATGGGAAATAGGAAATACACCCTGAGGATCACTTCTGTGGCTCTGCTCGACAGGGGCACAGGAAATTAACTTTCTTGGGTGGTGTAAGCCAGGGAACCTTGTTCGCTAGGCTTACTTAGGCCCTTGGGCTGATAGTCTAGTACCTACTTATGAACCTATGTCTCTGCCATATCAGCACACTTTGATACTGAACAGACATTGATCTCCCACCCTCTTATCAAACAATTCCTTAGAGGAGCCTCTAATATCAAGCCTCCCAGAAGACAGCCCACCCCAGCCTGGGACTTGAACTATGTTTTATAAAAGCTTACTCTGCCTCCCTTTGAGCCTGCAGCATCCTCAGAACTAAGGTACCTCTCTTGGAAGACTGCCTTTCTCCTGGCTATTACTTCAGCCTGGAGAGTGTCAGAGCTTCAAGCCTTAATGGCCATTGTGCCATTTATCATCTTCCATGCAGACAGGGTCTTCCTGAGAACCAATCCCTCCTTCATGTCAAAGGTGGTTTTGGATGTTACCCTCAACCAGGCCATCCACCTGCCCACCTTCTTCCCTAACCCTCAGAACAAGGGGGAAAGGATACTGCATTCTTTGGATGTGCACAGGCAACTCAGATTTTAATTGGATCGTACAAAGACATTCAGGAAAAACTGACCAGCTCTTGGTCAGCTTTAAAACAGGGGCACAGGGGAAACCAATATCCAAACAGACCATTTCCAAATGGATAGCACACTGCATCCAATTTTGCTAGTCATTGCATGGAAAACCGCTCACTAGGACCATCAGAACCATTCCACTTGGGCAACCTCTACTTCCACAGCATTCCTTATAGGGGTACCCACCAAGGACATCCTGGAAGCTGCCATGTAGACTTCACCCCACACCTTCACCAAACATTCCATCTGAACCTATTCTCAAAAGCTAGGGCTGGGTTTGCCTCTGCAGTTCTGCAGGGCATGCTCACCCAAAATTAAGTTTCTATTAACCTTCCACCCTTCTGCTCAGCTTTGGGAATCTTCCCAATGGTTAAGACTGCAACAGTGAAACATGAAGAACATAGTACAGTTGTGTGCACTCACCATAAATGTAGATATTTGAGTGTGTTCACTGCTGCAGTCATGCTTTCCCTACCTCCTTCCCCTGATATCATCTTTCCTTAGAGAGACACATATTTCTTTGGGGGTCTCTGATCCCAGGACTACTACTAATTATTAACATTGGACTTCTTTGGTTGGTTAAGGTAAGAAAAACTGAGGTAATGGCATCACCTGTTCTCCTTTATAGCTCGGACGACCTGACGTCACCCAGCAAGTGACAGCAGCCGATACACAAAACCTTGACTCTGGTAATCGGACCAACTGAGGGCTACCACAGCATGGATAATCCAAAGGTTAGGACTGCAGCAGTGAACACACTTGAACATCTACATTTATGGTGAGTGTACACAACTGTACTTGATGACATTATGACAAGATCATGTAGAAATGAGAGTATTTTATAAATATTGGATAGAATGGTGATTACATTTTAACCTGATATATAAAAATGCCATGTGACATGGGATAAGGAGATGACATACATGGACAAAATAAAATATAAGAATTTAAACAACAATATGATTGATTGCTTAGAGAAGAATGATGATTTTTTTTTTTTTATTATTAGCAAAGATTACTTATTTAGTTGGTGTTTTAAAGTTATATACAGTGATGAAATGTTTAAAGGAAATTGAGTGTTCATTATTAACGAAAATATTAAGTTAAAATATGAATCAGAATGGTTATTTTTATTTTTTTAGTTCAAGAAAAGGAACATTTGTTGTATTAAAGAAATGGAAAATTATCAAGACAAAATTACATTGTGGAAAATAAATGTGAATGAAACTGATAATAAGAGAAAAGAATGGTATGATAACATTATGGAAAAATATTATAGGCTATATCCTTTGAAGTAATTAAACATTGAGAAAAGAAATATTATTGCAAGAATGAAAAGATAGTAGTAAGAAAAAACACTGTAGGACCCACCACGCTGGAAAAATCAGTCAAGGTACAAGGCATAAATCCACAAGGCAGTTTATTGAACGATAAAAACAGGATGAGCGCTTTCGCGTACTATTAACGTACGCTTCTTCAGATCAAAGTTAAAATGAAGACTTTCCTTTTTATACTAGTGCAAAACCATCTATTATTCAATTAACCATGTAATTATGAAGTTAATTGTCAAACCTGGCCATTATCTTAAAGGCACATCTCTACTTTCTTACTGCATAATGTGTCTTTCATACAAGACTAAAAATAAATTATAAAATATAGACTGTTGTTAACAGCCTATGTATAAAACATCAAGCATGACATGTAGATCAACAATATTACAATATTGCAAGTACTGCTAAAACTCTGAGACAATTAATATACAGATAACTTCCAACTAAGGAATAAGATTAGATAACTATTGCAGAAAATATAATGAAAAGATGTAAAAGACATATAGAAGGTCAGGAATTTTTATGGAGACTGTCTATACAAAAATTACCAGTAAAGGTGAATATGCCATATAAAACTTTAAAAGACAGAACCCTAGATTTAATAACATCTGTGTAGGCATAGAGCTTACATGGAATGTTACTATGTGCGTGTACACGGTTCCCCTTGGCAGTGAACCATACATGTTAATTATGGTGCATTGCCAAGGGAGAGCTGTGGAACACAGTTACTGAATCAGTGCAGGGAGTGTGGTGCATGTGTGAAACAATCGTACAATGGATCCAGGCCAGGCTCAGGAGGAGGATGGCCCCCCTGTTGTAGAAGGAAGTAGTAGTCCACAAAAACAACAAAAATTGATTGGCCAAAGAAGAGCCATAAAGATGACAGGGTGGACTATTGAGGATAAGAAAGAAATTATGTATTGTTACTATTATGTAAAAAGCCCAGAATTTCTAGACACAAGATATACAAAATGATTGAGAGAGAAATTAGAGGAAAGAAAATACTTCTGCAGGAAAAATTGTTACAAGCTTCAAATAAAAATATGCTTTCATTAATACAACAGATTTTTGAAAAACAGTATATAGATCAAGAAACTTTGATCTCTTTGGAAAAAGAAGCCTCTGAGGAAGTGAGAAAATATAAACAACAAAACCTAGAGATATTTGAAAAATATAAAAAAGAAATATGGATATAGGAAAGAAAGAGAGATTTGATATGGTGCAGTATTTGTGCAAAAGAGAAAGCCAAGTTAACTAATATACAGAAGGAGTTTCAAATATATTTGAAGAAAAATACAGGCAAAGGCATTCAGATATGGAAAATGTCACAATAAAAACACTAAAAACACAAATATTTAATATAGAAAAGATGATTAGTAAAGTAGAAGTTAAAGAAATATAAGTTGAAGTTATGGAGTACCTGCGAAGTGAAGGATTTACTGTAGAAGGTCTAAAATAGACTACATCACAACATGATGGAGTGAGTCCCCAGAATAAGGAAAAGCAAGAAGATCAGGAGACGTGCAGAAGAAATATGGACAGGGGAAAGGAAAATAGATTTAATATGGTGTAATATTTATGTAAAGGAGAAAGCAAAACTAACCAATACAAAAAGAGCAGCACCAAAGATATTTGAAGAAAAATATAGGCAAAGGAATCTGGATATGGAAAACTTTACAATACAAAAATAAGAAGACCAAGAGGAAAAGTGGAAAAAGAGATTAGTAATGGAGAAGTCAAAGAAATAGAAACTGAGGTAATGGAACAGCTGCAAAGAGAAGGATTCAATGTAGAAAAATCAAATGCAGAAAGCACCACAACAGGATAGAGCAATGGATATCCAAATTAAGGGAAAACCAGTGGAACAGGAAGCAACAGGTCAGGTGCCATATCAAGATATTTTGGAGCCTTCCACAGGAAACCAGTTCAAAGGCTCACTTGAAGCTAGACAGGAAGGAAAGGAACAGGAAACTGTGGACACTCTGATGCAGTCAGTGTTGAGGAGTGATAGGCCAGTGAGTTTCCATATGACAAAACAACAGATGACACAGGATGAAATTGAAGAGAATGTGCCACAAGAAGATGTTATAGAACTTTCTATAGAATGCCTGCAGGAAATGGAAAACAAGGGATGTGCCCTCAGTATGGATGAAAAGGACTTAAGAGAAGAGTTGCTTGATGTAATAAACAAAGACAGATATATCAAGATCAATGAGAGAAATAGACTGCAGAAGGTTAATAAAACCCCAAATGTCAGAAGCTTGATAAAACAAATGAACACAGTAATTAGGACTGTCCGTAGAGATCCATGCAATGTAACAGAAATAAACAGAATATATTACTGTGCTGCTAAATTAATGTTGTTGTTGTGTCTTTTGGCTTTTCCCGGTTGTGGGTCACCACAGCGGAACTCCGGTCTGCTAATGATTGGCAGTAGATTTTTACGTGCCGAGTTGCCAGCCCTGACTCACAACCCTCAACGAAGGTGCGCCCATTCACGCATGTCTCCAGACAGAAGACGCTCTAGCTGAATGGGACAACGTCTTTCTGTGAGGTAACAGCACTACCACAGCACCACCACCACAGTTGTGCTGCTAAATTAATAACTGATAAAATTCTACCACAAGAACATAGGGTAGCGAAAGCGAATACCATCATGGAAATATCGAATAGAGAAAACTATAAAGCATCTAAGACAAGAAGTGTCATTGTTAGAAGATTATAGAAGAGGGAACAGATCAACAAAAATATTAAGAAAGATAGATGTGATAAAAGCAATGTGGAGTATTAGAACAGACCAGGATCTATTATACACTATTGGAGATAAACTAAAAATTTCAAAAACAGGCGGAAAGACTCAGAAGATACGAAGATAAATATAAGGGAAAAGCACAAAATAAGCAATTTACTGATGACCCAAAAAAAAAGTTTTATAGAGAATTGGGAAATAAGGTAAAAGGAATTGATAGAACTCCAAAAAAAGAGGAAGTAGATACATTTTGTAGAAGTATCTATGAAGATACTGTTGAACATAACAAAGATGCTAAATGGATAGAAAAAGTAAAAGAAAGAATAAGAAGTTTAAAGGTACAGGGTATGAAATGGAATGAAATAACAGCCAGAGAGATTGAAACAAAGTTGAGGAAAGCCTCTAATTGGAAAACCCCAGGCCCAGATGCAGTACCTAAATTTGGCTTAAAGCATTAACTTCTTTTCACTAGGATCTAGCCATGAGTAAGAACGATTTATATGCACACCCCAGACAGACACAGCATTGGTTAACAACATGAAAAACAATGCTCTTACTTAAGAGTGAACCCACAAGCTACCCTAAAAATTATAGACCAATAACTTGTCTTCCGACGACATATAAACTATACATGGGGATTGATGCAGACAGAGTTCATAGTAATTTAGAAGAAAACTCAATTATGGCAGTAGAACAAAAGGGCAATAAAAAAGTCATATGGAACAAAGGATCATTTGTTGTTAAATAAAGTTATAGGAGAACTGTAAGAAAGGGAAGAATCTAAGTATGGCATGAATTGACTATAAAAAAAACATTTGATAGTATCCCACATTCTTGGATAAAAGAGTGCTTAAAAATGTATAAGGTACATCCTACACTGATTGATTGCATTACAGTAACCATGAAACAGTGGCAGACCACTTTGCAATTAAGCCATGATAAAGGACAGATTATTATCCCAGGTATAAAAATCCAAAGGGGGATATTCCAGGGTGACTCCCTGTCACAGTTGCTATTTTGCCTTGCCATTAATCCATTAAGCTGTTTACTTAACAGCTTAGGTCATGGCTATAATTTGGCTTCTAGAAAACAACAAAGTCTAATGACTTCTCATCTTCTCTTTGTCGATGATTTAAAATTGTATTGCTCATCAGATGAGGAACTGAAAGCACAGCTGCAGGTTGTTAAAACTTTTTCAGATGATATTAGAATGTCATTTGGTCTTGATAAATGTGCAAAAGCAACCTTTAAAAAAGGAAAATTGCAGCACCAGGAAAACATCAGTTTGGGAGAAGAATGTGATATAAAAGAACTTGAGCAAGAGGGGATGCATAAATACTTGGGAATTGATGAGGGATCAGCAATAAAACATGAACAAATGTGAATAAAGCTTAGAAAGGAGTACTTTAGAAGACTTAAATTAATCCTGAAAACAGCATTGACACCTAGGAACAAGATCCAAGCTATAAATCAGTTTGCTCTTCCTGTCCTAACTTATAGTTTTGGAGTGATTGACTGGCCCCAAAAAGTGCTGGATAGATTGGATATTAAAACAAGAAGGATGCGTCATGCTCACCAAATGATTTATAAAAATCAGTGCATACCAAGATTATATATTCCCCGTTCTGAAGGAGGGATGGGCATGGCTTGAAATTGATTACATGTATAGATCTGCAATCGTGGGACTCCACACATATTTACTGATCTCACAAGATCCAAATGTGGTGAAAGTTTTAAAACATGAGGAGAATAAATCTAAGATGACATCTCTGCTTAATTTAGCAGAAGCATATTGACATCAAGCAGGAATGGAAATCAAACCAGAAGTGGATAAAAACCAGGCAGCAACTGGATGTGCTAAAAAACAAAAGAAAGAATATAAGGTGAAGGACTGGATGAGAAGGCAAGAAATGTGGAAAAAAATAAATATAGTTGCAAGTATAGAAAACTTCTGGAAGAGCCTCATGTTGATCAAGAACAAATGCAGGAATGGTTAAGAAGAGGTGAATTTACATCAAGAAATTAAAGGTTAATATTGGCAGCCCACGATAGTGGGCTACATACACACTGGTTTACTAAGTCCATTGAACATGTGGGAGAAACAGACATATGTAGGGTTTGTGGAACCGAATTGGAAACAGTCACACACCTTATTGCTGGTTGCGACTCTAATGGCAGAGGGACTGTATACTGAAATGCATAATAATGTGGCAAGATTGTTACACTGGAGATTGTGCAAACATTATGGTATCGAACTGGCTGAAAAACACTGGAAACACAAGCCACAGAGAATCATAGAAAATTATGAAGTTTATATCAAATGGGATCACCCAATTCCAACAGTCCAAAAGATAGATGCTAGAAAACTGGATATAGTGGTCCAAGAAAAGAAGACAAAAGTAGCATTGATCATTGAAATTGCCACACCTAGTGATTACAGTGTCTTGCCTACAGAGAGACACAAAGTCATAAAATAACTTGATCTGCAGGCAGAAATGAGAGCCATGTGGAAGAAAGATACCCAGACAGTTCCAATAGTACCTGACTTCATCAGAAGTTAGCAAAACAGTGAAACCCTTTGATAGGCTTTGTTTTATACTGATTCGTTAATTGAATAAATACATACATACTTTGACTAATTGGAGCTGATTTACAAATTCCCACTGACTTTTTATAGAAACCAAAATCCATTAAAAGTCAAAGTACTTTTAAAGTTATCTAGATTAAGAATTAAAAATTAAAAACAATCGACTTCTAACACCAAGATGTTTAGAAATACAAGAACCAACAATCACTTTATTTTACACATTGTTCAAATTTTTCAACTTGAATCCTTACAGTTTGTGTATCTGTTCTTCAATACACAACAAATGGGCGTAAGGTTGTTCCCAACTATTTGTCTAATTGTTGTACTTTATATGAGCATTCACAAGTTACACTGCCTTTACAACTGACATTGGTACCGAATAGTAAGGACTAATAAAAGTATATACATATTTAAGACACATTCTCGAGGGTAATCTACTTATAATGAATGCTTAATAGACTAAATTATAAAAATAGTAATAATTTTAAGAATAATAATAATTTTAAAAATAAAGGTAGAAAATAGAAATAGGAATAAAGTTGTAATTCTATTAAAACAATACATAACAAAGTGAAATATGGTCCAACTGGGTCCGTGCAAAACTGAATTAAATGTCAGTCAGGACCACACTATCTATACTGTCTATACACTGGTATAAACCAACAATATAAATATTGTATAGTGTTGATATAGCATATGTGTATATGTGTTATCAATTCAACATATATTTATTTAACTTATATAAAAATACCTGCTATCCTAGTATTGATCTCAGAGACCTAAACATAGGTCTCTGAATATTCCCACACGAGACAATACAAGGTGTATATGTAGAATCTCCAGTGTTAGGAAAAAGTAAAAGCTATATGAAAAGTCTATGAAAAATATATGAACGATATCAAATGGATCAGTACCATATCAAAGTGAGTTGAAAATGAATCGAAAATTAGTGTGTGAACACCTGAATATATTCAGGTGTCTACCTCTCTAAATTTTTCAGTCTCAAAATGCATATTATAGAACTCATATCATTAATACCTGGTCTCTGGTTTGCATTAACCCTCAATTGCCAGAGAAGTTCTTTTCTTTCAAGTTTTAATGAGTCATGTCCTCCCCTTGCGTCTCTGACTTGTTGATCAATAACTCTAAACTTGAACTCATGTCCTGGATTGTCATTATTATGCCTTGCCAGGGCATTAGACAGTTTATAACACCTAATACTATGTAGATGTTCATAAATCCTTTCGTTCAACCTTCTGTCCGTCTTCCCAATATAGAAGGCCGGACATTGACAGCACTTTGCTAAGTACACCACTTGTTTGCTGTTACAGTTGAACTTAAAGTGTGTCTTAAACTTTAATTCTCCTATTTCAAAATTACAACCTTCGTCAATAAACTTACAATACCTGCACATATTGCACTTGAACATACCCTTCTTAGTTGTATAAGGCTGCCTACTACTCTCAAGTAGTTCTTTTAAATTACTGCCCCTTTTATAAACTATCTTAGGTTTGTTCGGTAGTTTGGGCTGAAGGTCACCATCATTGGACAGGAAGTCCCAATTTTTTAAGATGATGTTATATATTTGGTGGGAGTCGAAATTGAATGTACAACAGAAACTGGCAGAGAGACTAACATCGTAGGTTTCCCTAGATTCTTGAGTTGTTATCTGATTCTGACCGCTACTTTCATTATTCAGCAAAGGCACATATACTTTTAAAGTTCTTTTGAGTTTGACCTCTTCCATGATCTCATGTAGGAAGTCATAAGGGTATCCCCTTTTCAAAAAGAACTTCAATAAGATGTCACATTCTTCCAAAAATTCCATATCATTGGTTATCATTCTGGCCGCCCTAACCAGCTGGCCTTTTACCACTGATTTCTTTTGATGTTTCGGGTGGCAGCTAGAAAAGTGTAGAAAGGAATTAGAATATGTTTCCTTCCGGTGTATCTTAGACTCCCATGTTTTCTTGTTATAATCTTTCTTGAGGTCCACATCCAGGTAATCTATTCTATCACTGTTGTATTTAAATGTAAAAGAAAGGAAATATGTTGAATTATTAAGGAATCTCATAAATTCCTTGATTTCCATTGCGGTTCCACTAAACATTACAAATATGTCATCTAGGAACCTTGTGTAGAAAAGTAATTTAGAATTGAAACTACCTTCGTTTAACAAAAAAGATCTCTCCCAGAATGCCATGACTAAGTTTGCTATACCCCCACCACATGGGGAGCCCATGGCTATCCCAATTCTCTGGTGGTATAGTTCTTTGTCAAACTTCAGGTAATTGTATGAGAGGACCACATCAATTAACTCCCCTACCAGTTGGTTTTCTTCATTTGGTGCTCCCAATAGCCTTAACATTGCAGATACCCAGTCTATTGCTATGTTGTGAGGAATAGAAGAATAGAGGTCCTTCACATCTATGGTTACTAATAGGCAACAATTAGACAAATAGTTGGGAACAACCTTACGCCCATTTGTTGTGTATTGAAGAACAGACACACAAACTGTAAGGATTCAAGTTGAAAAATTTGAACAATGTGTAAAATAAAGTGATTGTTGGTTCTTGTATTTCTAAACATCTTGTTGGTGTTAGAAGTCGATTGTTTTTAATTTTTAATTCTTAATCTAGATAACTTTAAAAGTACTTTGACTTTTAATGGATTTTGGTTTCTATAAAAAGTCAGTGGGAATTTGTAAATCAGCTCCAATTAATCAAAGTATGTATGTATTTATTCAATTAACAAATCAGTGTAAAACAAAGCCTATCAAAGGGTTTCACTGTTTTGCTAACTTCTGATGAAGTCAGGTATTATCTTGTCGAAAAGTGTACAGATATTGAACGCACTTAAAGTCGATTAAACTACAGTTGAATTAACTACTTTTGTGAAGAGGGCTTCCGTTTCTAAGTGTTTTAGCTGTTGGTCATTTTTTCGTTGATTTTCTTGGTTTGTGTCAGTAGCGAAATGGATCCAGGAAGCCCTCCAACGCAAAATGGAAATTCCCAGGAGAGTGAAGGGAATTTAACAGCTCTAATAGAGCTTTTAACCCAAAAGGTAGATCGTTTGTCACAGCAAGTTGGTGCTGCAGCTTGTATTCTACGGGAACTACAGGAAGGAGACAACAACGCTCAAGGGAGTGTAACGAACACTCAAAGGGGGCAGAGCAGTGGAATTGGATGTGTGTTAAATGGACCTAGAGGAAGTAATGGTATCGGACAACACCCGGGGAGTCAGAACCGGTTTGATGGTGACCAACATTCTACACAAACAGTGAATCAAGGAACTAGAACCATTCAGACTGAAAGGATTATTACTCCAGCACCAACCTTGGATGTATGGGTGCATAGGGAGTTTCATTTCAACAATGAGGGAATGACTGCCAACCTCGTGAGTGAACAAGAGGTAAGCCACGATCTAGCAACTAAACTTACTTTTTTTGACAACAAACTATTTAAAGTTCGGAAGCTGCAACTCGAAGTTGCATACTTCCGAGAATGTATGAAACTAAAAATAGTACCAAAAGGCTTAAGGCATTGGCAGTTCCCCGCAGGACTAGTGGAAGGATTGTCTTTCCACGCTGCTTTACTTACATTGTTTGACAGACATGGGCTAGAGTTGCTAGCCCTACTTTGTGAGCAATTTCAAATTTTAATTGACTCTTTATTGACTGAAATTGACGAACTAGATGTTGCTATTAAAGATGATATTGACTATGGGAGATATCAGTTTGAATATGAGAGATGCTTCACAAGCATCGATGAACATCTCAGCAGACTTAATCTCACTAAAAGTAAAAAAATTACCAGAGACTTAAATGATTACAAGAATTGTAAAGCATACCCTAAGCCACCAGTGCATCCCAATATTACCCCCCTAGTCATTGGGGGAGTGAACGTGAGGGGACGAGACACTGTAGCTATACAGGGTGACTTGAGCAATCAAAACGAGTCTCAACGGGAAGATGACATGACTTATAATGGATCAGCTAATAACACTGACACTAGGAGGAGTGAGAGGATAGCGAACCAGAACAAGAACCCAGTTGTTAACAACAATAATGGAGTAAATTCCAATGGTACCCATCGGGGCCAAAATTTTCCATCGGGAGCCTCCAACAGATGAGGGCAGAACAACAAAAAGAGGGGGGCCAGGAGAAAAAGGTGGTGAATGCGGCATTAAGTACTGACCCTCTCTTGATTGAAAATCAGGACTGCAAAATTTTATTCAACAAGGGTGGTGATTTCAAGGTGTTTAATTACACCGATTATACCATCAGCACAGAGACTGTTGAACTGTTGTCTAAGTGTTATACTTTTGTACCATCTTCCCACTTTGACCTAGCTTGTACTCTGATTGACTTGAAATTGTTCACTAGGAAGCTCAATTTGTTATTTCTTATGGGCAAAGATTTGAATAGTAAATCTGAATTTTATGTACCTAGCGTCTTCAACCCCCCATTACATCCCACACTGGCCATCTTCGAGAGAGCAACTGAAATAGACCTAAGGAATTTGAAAAAACAAAAACCTAGGTATGGGTATAATAGCCACAATATTACCAAGAAAGAAAGAATTGACTTGTAGTTCCTCAGGGAGGCTCCTATTCGTTTGATGAAGCCAGATAAGGGGGGTGGTATCACTATTATGTCCAGTGATGATTATACCACTAGAATGCACCATATTTTAGACAGTGACACTTACTCAAAAACAACTATTAATGAGATGAATGTAGCCAACCATAGGGTTAAGAGCTTTATAGAGGAACTTTACATTGAGGCACGTATATATAGAGAAACCTACAGTTACATGCAGCAGCTAACACCTAGAATCCCAATGCTATTCGGCATCCCTAAAATCCACAAAAATATCAACAATCCCCCTATGAGGCCTCTAGTGGATGGAAGGAATAGCATTACGTACACCTGTGCCAAGGTGTTGGACAGGATTCTACAAAAATATGTGAAAAAGGAAAGGCAAATCACAAAAAATTCATGGTCATTCCTTAGTTCTATCAATACTTTAGGGTTCCATCCTGATTGCCTATTAGTAACCATAGATGTGAAGGACCTCTATTCTTCTATTCCTCACAACATAGCAATAGACTGGGTATCTGCAATGTTAAGGCTATTGGGAGCACCAAATGAAGAAAACCAACTGGTAGGGGAGTTAATTGATGTGGTCCTCTCATACAATTACCTGAAGTTTGACAAAGAACTATACCACCAGAGAATTAGGATAGCCATGGGCTCCCCATGTGGTGGGAGTATAGCCAACTTAGTCATGGCATTCTGGGAGAGATCTTTTTTGTTAAACGAAGGTAGTTTCAATTCTAAATTACTTTTCTACACAAGGTTCCTAGATGACATATTTGTAATGTTTAGTGGAACCGCAATGGAAATCAAGGAATTTATGAGATTCCTTAATAATTCAACATATTTCCTTTCTTTTACATTTAAATACAACAGTGATAGAATAGATTACCTGGATGTGGACCTCAGGAAAGATTATAACAAGAAAACATGGGAGTCTAAGATACACCGGAAGGAAACATATTCTAATTCCTTTCTACACTTTTCTAGCTTCCACCCGAAACATCAAAAGAAATCAGTGGTAAAAGGCCAGCTGGTTAGGGTGGCCAGAATGATAACCAATGATATGGAATTTTTGGAAGAATGTGACATCTTATTAAAGTTCTTTTTGAAAAGGGGATACCCTTATGACTTCCTACATGAGATCATGGAAGAGGTCAAACTCAAAAGAACTTTAAAAGTATATGTGCCTTTGCTGAATAATGAAAGTAGCAGTCAGAATCAGATAACAACTCAAGAATCTAGGGAAACCTACGATGTTAGTCTCTCTGCCAGTTTCTGTTGTACATTCAATTTAGACTCCCACCAAATATATAACATCATCTTAAAAAATTGGGACTTCCTGTCCAATGATGGTGACCTTCAGCACAAACTACCGAACAAACCTAAGATAGTTTATAAAAGGGGCAGTAATTTAAAAGAACTACTTGAGAGTAGTAGGCAGCCTTATACAACTAAGAAGGGTATGTTCAAGTGCAATATGTGCAGGTATTGTAAGTTTATTGACGAAGGTTGTAATTTTGAAATAGGAGAATTAAAGTTTAACACACACTTTAAGTTCAACTGTAACAGCAAACAAGTGGTGTACTTAGCAAAGTGCTGTCAATGTCCGGCCTTCTATATTGGGAAGACGGACAGAAGGTTGAACAAAAGGATTTATGAACATCTATATAGTATTAGGTGTAATAAACTGTCTAATGCCCTGGCAAGGCATAATAATGACAATCCAGGACATGAGTTCAAGTTTAGAGTTATTGATCAACAAGTCAGAGACGCAAGGAGAGGACATGACTCATTAAAACTTGAAAGAAAAGAACTTCTCTGGCAATTGAGGGTTAATGCAAACCAGAGACCAGGTATTAATGAGATGAGTTCTATAATATGCATTTTGAGACTGAAAAATTTAGAGAGGTAGACACCTGAATATATTCAGGTGTTCACACACTAATTTTCGATTAATTTTCAACTCACTTTGATATGGTACTGATCCATTTGATATTTTTCATATATTTTTCATAGACTTTTCATATAGCTTTTACTTTTTCCTAACACTGGAGATTCTACATATACACCTTGTATTGTCTCATGTGGGAATATTCAGAGACCTATGTTTAGGTCTCTGAGATCAATACTAGGATAGCAGGTATTTTTATATAAGTTAAATAAATATATGTTGAATTGATAACACATATACACATATGCTATATCAACACTATACAATATTTATATTGTTGGTTTATACCAGTGTATAGACAGTATAGATAGTGTGGTCCTGACTGACATTTAATTCAGTTTTGCACGGACTCAGTTGGACCATATTTTACTTTGTTATGTATTGTTTTAATAGAATCACAACTTTATTCCTATTTCTATTTTCTACCTTTATTTTTAAAATTATTATTATTATTAAAATTATTACTATTTTTATAATTTAGTCTATTAAGCATTCATTATAAGTAGATTACCCTCGAGAATGTGTCTTAAATATGTATATACTTTTATTAGTCCTTACTATTCGGTACCAATGTCAGTTGTAAAGGCAGTGTTTTTTTATATGTAACTTGTGAATGCTCATATAAAGCACAATTAGACAAATAGTTGGGAACAACCTTACGCCCATTTGTTGTGTATTGAAGAACAGACACACAAACTGTAAGGATTCAAGTTGAAAAATTTGAACAATGTGTAAAATAAAGTGATTGTTGGTTCTTGTATTTCTAAACATCTTGTTGGTGTTAGAAGTCGATTGTTTTTAATTTTTAATTCTTAATCTAGATAACTTTAAAAGTACTTTGACTTTTAATGGATTTTGGTTTCTATAAAAAGTCAGTGGGAAATTGTAAATCAGCTCCAGTTAGTCAAAGTGTGTATGTATTTATTCAATTAATGAATCAGTATAAAACAAAGCCTATCAAAGGGTTTCACTGTTTTGCTAACTTCTGATGAAGTCAGGTATTATCTTGTCGAAAAGTGTACAGATATTGAACGCACTTAAAGTTGATTAAACTACAGTTGAATTAACTACTTTTGTGAAGAGGGCTTTCGTTTCGAAGTGTTTTAGCTGTTGGTCATTTTTTCGTTGATTTTCTTGGTTTGTGTCAGTTCCAATAGTAGTAGGAGCAACTGGTCTTATAAAAAAGAATTTACAATCGTATTTAGATATGTTACGAATTCATTTAACACCGTACGAATTGCAGAAGGAGTCATTACTGGGCACATTGTGGGTGCTGCGAAGAGCACTTTTGGCTAACATCAAAGAGTGAAACAATACTAATTTCTTGAACTTTAATCGTACTTTGACTTAGGAATGGGGTCCATTCCCATCATGGTATTAGAAACCCATAAGACTTGGAGAAATTAAAAAAATAGAGCCTACATGGATTGTTACTATGTCCATATACACGGTTCCCCCTCGGCAGTGAGCCATACATATTAATCATGGTGTGTTGCCAAAGGGAGAGCTGTGGAACACAGTTATTGAATCAGTGTAGGGAGTGTGGTGCTAACTGTGTCTGCAGATGAGTAACACACTCCCTGCACTGTCCAATTGTATTACAGCAATGTAATATATTTATTTATTTTTTTTTAAATGCATGTTTGAGCGGTGCACAGAGTAGCAGTGCTAAGCAGTGCTGAGACACCTGCCAGACATCTAAAAATAGTAGCTGGATATATTTAATTAGTTTGTAAAGGTCAAGTTTAAGCATATCTGAATGTGTTTGCCCAGTGTACCACTGTGCTTAGCACTGTTTAAAGGTAGCTCAGAGGTATATGTAAAGGTATAGCAAAATTTCACATATCCATGTTTCTAAATGGTTAGAGTTACAGCCTCACGTGCAGTAGGTGCAGAGTTTGAATACATGGAACAGCAAGTTAGCATTTTTGTTCGAAATACAGATTATGCAAATTATTTTTAAATACTGGCCTGCTGTGTTTAGCTAAGCTCTGCTAAGCACTGCATAAACAAATAATGGCAGCTAATGTGTATGCACTGCTTGGCATTGCTTGTCTGGTTTGCACACTGCTAAAAATATGGGTTTTAGCACTGCTCAGCTGTGCTTCACTAGTTTGTGCGCTGTTAACTGATGCACCACTTGTTTAAATATTGCCCAATGGTGCGTAAGGGTGAGAAAACAGGCTATATTAAGCCCAGTAGGTGGTAATACAGCATAATCTTGTAAAGTTCTGTCTCTGAAGGATACAGTGGCAGGAGTTGAAGAGGGTTTGTGTTTTCAGGAGCAGCAGTGGGGCATTCAGGTGTCCAGGGTCATGGTCATACTCCATGTCAAAACCCACAAGGGCTTGCTGATGCAGGGAGGTTAACAGGGATCAGAGTGCAAGGTGGAGACTTGGGACTGAATGACAAGGGACCTCACCGGTGCAACTGGTATTCCCCACACAGGTGAGCAGTGTTGTCACCACCATGATGACCTGAAAAGATGGAATTAGCCTACCTTGGATACCCAGGTTAAAGAATTCTGGGCTGGGAATGTCCCACATTTATGTAAGTACCATTACCTGTGTTTCACCAACATCTAATCTTGAATGTCTGCTAAACTGGTATGCATAATGGTGTGCTTTTCTCCCAACAGCTGCAGAGGAGATGGTTCGCAACATTGAGGTGCATGCTGGGTGTTTGGCCAGGTTGGACTGTGAGTGTGGTGAATATAGATGTATTTTGCTATCTATAGTCAAATAAACAAGAAAGAGTAAAGCATTAACTGTGAGTAGGTATATACAGTAAAGATTATATTGTAATGAATGTAGACTTACATCTGTACTGCAAGAAGTGCATACTGCCATCTGTAGTGTCATAAGCAGGGAAGACTAAAGGATTAACTGTAATAAAGTATATGCAATAAAGTTTGTAGTGCAATAACTGTGGACTTGAAGCTGTGTTGCAACACCTGCATAATGACAACGGTTATGCAATAAAAGCACAAAATTATATCAGTAACTGATTGAAGGTTTTCTAATAAATTCTGTTGTGCAATGACTGTGGAAGTAGAGCTTTGTTGCAAGAAATCTATTATTAAAACCGTTCTGCAATAAAAACACAAAATAGTATCAGTACCCACATGAAGGTATACCTAATAAAGACTGTTGTGCAATAGGGCTGTTTTGCAAGAAATCAATTATTATATCTGTTCTGCAATAAAAACACAAAATAATATCAGTAAGTACATGAAGGTATATCTAATAAAGTCTGTTGTGCAATAAGTGTAGGTTCAGAGTTGTTTTGTAAGAAATGACTTATGACAACTGGTCTGCAACGACACACTTACCAGTAGCAAGAACACCAAGGTAACTCGTGTACAGCAGGATTGTCTTGTTTTCACCATTGCATGTAAGCTGCAAGCATTCAGGCTGTGAAGTATGGTGCTGCAGTAAGTTATAACAGTGTACAAGCTGTAGACTGCAAATAACCCATAACTGGATATTGCTTGTTGACTTCACAGATATTTCAACACACTAACAATGTATTGTGTACACGTGAATTCTATGTAGTAATGTATACTTTACCTAGTATCTCTGTCATGCTTGAATGTCATGCATGTGTGTTCAACTGTCATTGCAGTCTAATATAAAACTGTACCACTATTAGCAGGTCATATTCTGGTGCCCGGTGACCTTTAGACAAATATTAGTCAGTCACTAATCTTCAGAGACTCAGTAGCTCAGTTTGCTAAATGCTGTGTGTGAAGTACATTTTTGCCACACACAGACCAGGGTTTGAATCCACCACTATGTAGATCTAAATATTACAGTATCAGTCATGTAATGTTTACAGACATTCTCTCCACAGGAACTACAGGTAAATGGGTGAAGTATCTTGTATTATGAGTACGTTACTGTGTGTTTA
The DNA here is from genome assembly GCF_019279795.1 of Protopterus annectens. NCBI lineage: Eukaryota > Metazoa > Chordata > Ceratodontiformes > Protopteridae > Protopterus > Protopterus annectens. The sequence goes on from NC_056734.1 coordinate 934,244,031, forward strand.
CATATCACAGACTGTTACAATCATTGCCAGAATGTGAAAATACAGGATAAAATGCAGGAAATAAGTGTAATAATACTAAAATAAAAAATAAAAGAAATAAAATGTGCAAACTTTGGTATGGCTGCATGCCTGGAGCATGTGTTAAAGGTTACTGTAGTCAATTAATACATTTGATGCAAATGTCCTCTGCAGCCACTGTTGGGTTCTATCCTCATGCCTGCCAAGCAAGACATGATAGTTGTTTATTGTCTGTGTTGTACACATACATGTCTCTCAAGTGTCACATTGTCACAGAATGTAATTACTGTTGCATAATCCATCTGTCAAAGATGTATCATTGACGTGATTATGTAAATAACAAAGTAAGACTACCTCAGCCCACAGCACACCTTCTTAGTTGTATATGTACACCCGATGTGCAAGTGTTCTTTGTAGTTGTGTACCTGCAGTTGTTACTGCTTGACCCATACAGTCCCATGTAGATAGTTTGAGAGGTATGTACATGCTACAGCAACTATAGGGCACTTTTACACATAAATAAAGGATAGACCTGTAGAGTAGATAGCAGTACTGTTGTCAACTATATAGCCTATAATGGTATTAATGGACTGTATTACTCTCTGTCCTCACAGCTTATCTTCAAATATTTATTATTGCTATGCATTGGTTTTGGTTTACTATAACATATGTTGTTCCATAAACTTTATTTTGGGGCATGTGTTTTATTATTGTTATGTATTACAATGGTTGCATATAACATATCTTGTTGAATTACCTATTCTGTTGGCCATATGCCATAACTGTTCTGGCATGCTGTTAGTATACAGACTGTTCTGTTAGTTATTGTTGTGTTTCACATAATATGCATTGAAATGTAATGGGGTTATTTCCAATGTTCTGGCATGCGGTTATTACTAGCAATGGTTTTGTTCATAACTAACCTAAATGTATTGCTTCACCTCCATAACCACAGCAGATCAGGGTAGACCAGTTCCTGCTGATCCGCCTACCCTACCTCAGCTGGCCATGGCATTGGGTCCCAGCATGTCTGGGACCCAAGCCAGTGGTGCCCCCTCCACTAGCCCTGCACCACATTTAGGTGGAACTGCCTCAGGGGATAGGGTCCATCCCCCCGGGAGCAGTAGTGAAGGGGCGGTAATCACCCAGGATTGACTACCGGCCATGGTGCACAGGATTGTTCAATGGAGCTATGAACATCGCCTATACTGGATTGAGGGGAGACTCGACAACCTGGTGAGGCTGGGTGGCCCTGGTGCCCAGCCTCCAGCACACCAATCTTTGGGGCAGTGAAGGAACAATGTGGACTGCCCATGGGTGGGGACCTCAATCATGCTGCTGCCATCTGGAGACACATGCACTTTGGATTCCACAACACCCCCCCATCCAAGGTGTTTACCCCCCTCAGGTGTCACACACTGCCCCTGTCTGCTGTATTGTCTGTCTGCAATTGCATCCTCTACTACCCAACTTACCTTCCCACATGTGCCTGTATCCCTTCCCAACATCCTACAAAAAAAAAAAAAAATGGGCACCTGTCCCACAAAAAAAAATTGCCCCATGCAGTGCTTTCCGTTTCCACATGTCCACTGGGCATAACTAATTTGGTCTAATTTGCTTGACAACGCATTTATGTTGTCCTCATCCCTCTCTCTGGGGTTTGAGAGTCCAAATTCATCCAAAAAAATCTGTCACACTGGACAACTGTTGCTGTACAAGAAATGGAAAGTTATGGTTATTTCCTACACCATGTCCTGCACATCCATACCAGCCTTTCACTATGTTTTTCCCCCTGCTTGCTCTCATTTCACCACTGTCCTATCAACCCCTTTTTCTTTTCTTTTTAATTTTTTAGAGTGGATTTGCACTGAGATAAGTGGAGCAAGGCTCGGTACCACGCAAACCGGCTTAAATGAGCTTTAATGTGCCTTAATGGTCCTATGTGTTTCTCACAGTGTTAGGCACATGTATAAAATAATCACCCCTTGCCACATTTCAAATCCAAGCCCCCTGTCAACTACAACCTACTGCACTAACCCACTAGGCCACACAGATCTTAATTGAAACAGGGGTTACCAACAATACATATTGATTGCCACTGACAGACTGAAATCAAACTTAATGTGACAAATGGGAGTGTACCTGGGACTCTGAAGCAAAAATACACCAGTAGACTGCCAAATAAATAATAATGGCAGTACATGAGGCCTGGGACCGCAGGTAAATGGTCCATTTTAGCTGGAACATCTTCAAACACACCTAAGGCATCAGTGACAGAGTACATATGTTCAAATGGGACCCTGCTGCAAAACAACTGCCTTTTAAAGCCATGCAAATACTGATGGATGCAGACGTGTGTCACAGCCTGTATGTCAGCACATATGTCTGACAAATAACCTGCTGCACCACTAATTCAGTAGCTCAGTCTGTTAAATGCCTTGCATACAGAACATTTTGCCACACACAGTCCTGGGTTCAAATCGAGTGTGTTGCACTTCAATTACATTGTTGTGAACATAGCAAGTAATAACTGAGTCATGCACTTTTAATCCCCATAGGTTACTACTACTGAATTATCAGCTACCCAATTTTGCAAGTCACAGGCCTGCAGGGAGGGACACACTGCTCATATTTGTATAGCCTAACTGTATGTCACCTACTACTCTGCTATTGGCACTAGATGTACATTAAGCACATCCCTCGACTGGACTGTAATTTTTTAATTTTATTTATTTATTTTACATTTGTTAACCGGGAAAGTCTGACTGGATAGATGCCCATTTTCAGTGGAGGCCCAGGGAGAAAAGCTCCAGACATACATAACAAGTATAAATACAGTGAATTATTACAAAATGGACATTTGTTCAACAATATATACACACATGCTCAAGAATTTTTAAAATACACACAGGAAATAGTTGGAGATTACTAACTGATAAGGGAGATCACATTCATTTATAGTGGTTCACATACATGGCAGAGACAGTATATCATCCTTACGTTAATACTTTCTAGTAGGTGAGAGACATATACCCAGTTTTCTAAACAGTTAGAGAATCAGAGTTTCTTTCCTGTAATAATGTTTTCATTTATAGTTGATGTTTGAGTAGGTAGTTAGGGATTGTACAGGGACAGAGCCAATGCATTTTTAGGTGTTTCTTAAGAGTTATTTTGAATTGGGTTAAGGAGGAAACTGTAGTAAGTTCTGCAGGAAGTAAGTTCCAGATTTTACCAGCAGAGTTGGAGAATATTGATTCACCAGCTGAATTGTTGGATTTAACAGTTTGTGCTAGCATTCTTTTGGAAGAGCGGAGAGCTTTTAGGTTACTGTAGGGGGTGATAATATTTTTCAAGATGGGAGTACTGTCTGGTTGGTAGTTGGTTATACTGAAGCTGGTAAGGTAGTTCTAGCCAGTCTAGGGATTTAAGGTTTTGACAGTGATGGGTTCTATAAGCTGATCCTGTGGCAAATCTGGCAATATTATTGTAGCAGCTAGTAAATTTATTGAGGTCTGATTTGCTTAAGTTTATGAAGATGGGTGAGGCATAAAGAAGGGTTGATAGCAAATGTGTACAGGCAGTCACAGGCCTAGCAGATGGGGTTAGGAATTGTTTAATCTTGTATAAAGAGCCTAGTTTCTTATTAACTGTTTTAATAGTTTTGTCGATGTGAGCATCAGACTTAAGGTTGTTGTCGATGATTACTCCTAGTAGTTTAGTACAAGGTTCTGGGGAAATTATGGTACCATTGTTAGATGTTATGGTGAGAGATGGTAAGTGTACCTTGTGAGTGGGGGTGAAGAGTAACAGCTTGGTTTTATTTGGGTTTAATAGTAGACAGTGACCAGTGAGCCAGTGCTCTACTTTGTTGAAAGTGATTTGGGATAAAGATTGTAAGTCTGTGGGGGAGGTGGCAGTACAGATTAGGGTGGAGTCATCTGCATACTGAAAACACGTTGCATCTGGGATGACTTTGTGCAAGCCATTAATGAAGATGGAGAATAGGAGGTGACCTAAAATAGATCCCTAGGGGACTCCAAGGGTGATTGGTAAAAGGAAAGATAGGTTATCTTTCCATAGTACAGCTTGTTGTCTATCACTTAGATAAGAATGAAACCAGCTAATTGCTAGGTTATTTGTGGAAAGTGATTTTAGTGTCTCTAATAGTAGCTGGTGGCTTTCCATGTCAAATGCCTTGGCTAGGTCTAGGAAGAGGGCTGAAGAGAGCTTGTTGTTATTACAGTTTTGATTTATTGTGTGAGAGAAGGAGAGAAGGGCTGAGGTTGTACTATGGCAAGGTCTAAATCCATGCTGGGAGGGGGCTAGGAGATTGTTCTGATTAAGATAGGCTAGAAATTGCTTATGGATACATTTGTTTCCATTAATTTAGTCAAGGGTGACAGGATGGCTATAGGCCTGTAATTTGAGAGTTCAGTGAAATTTTCCCCTTTATGCAGAGGAATAATGTGGGAGATTTTCCAGATGGAGGAGATATAAGCTTTGAGAATACTTATATTGATTAATATTGAAATGGGGCATGCTATTTCATTAGCAGCTTTTTGAAGATACTCTGTGGGTAGTAGGTCTGCTGAAAGGGTGGTGGGTTTCAGTTTCCTAAGTAGGGACCTAATGAAAGATTGTACTAGGTCAAACTTGAAGGGGGTGTTATTATTGGCTGTGGGATTGGTGGAACTTGGGGTACTGGGAGATAGTTTGCTGGCAAGGGATTGCACGGTTTCTGTAAAGAAAGTGTTAAAGGTGTTAGCAACAATTTTAGGAGGTTTTTGAAGGGTAGTCAAGGGGGTAGGGGTAGATGATTGTCCTGGGTGGAGAAGTTCATTTATGCCTGACCAAAATTTTTGTGGATGATTTTGGTGCTTTTGTTGCAGATTACAGTAGTAACTTTTTTGTTTAGCATAATGGACTTCTTTGTATCATTTCTTAGCTGTTTATATATGAGATGGTCTTTTGGGGATTTAGTGGTTCTCTGGGTGGTCCACGCTTTGTTTCTGCAAACAATTTTTTGTCTTGTATCATTGGACAGCCATGGTGCTACTTTATTATTAGTTCTGATAGTACGTTTGGGAGTATGGTTATCCAGTATAGCAAGAAATTTAGAGTTAAAGTAAGAGACTGCTTCATCTAGTGGAAGTAGTTTTAGGTCAGTCCAGTCACATGAGTTAAGTTCATTTTGGAATTTACTCTGAATACATTTTTATTAGTCCTAATGATTTTAAAAGTAGATTGTTGAGGGATGTCATTTCTTTTCCTGATTATATAGGTCAGGAAGTGATCACTGATGTCTTCTGGTAGGGTACCTGCTTTATATAAATGGGGTTGGTTGTTTATTAATATCCATTATAGGATACTTTCCTTATTTTTAGGCTTATTGATTCTGGTAGGGGAAGATATGATCTGTGAGAAGCCATGCAAATTTATATGGGTGGGGTGAAGTCTGAAGAACAGGTGTTCCAGTCGATATTAAAGTCCCCGAGAATAATAGTTTCTTGAGGGCAGTTAGTGGACGACCATTGGAGGATACCTCCAAGGTATTTGTGTTGTTACCTGGAGAAATATAGATACACACAATGTTTATAGAGTTTTAGTTTTTTATTTGGACCTTAGTGATGAGTATTTCTGCATTGTCAGTTATCAAGGAATGTGGAGTACTACTTTTGTTTTTTTTTTTTTTCTAGTGTGGATTTATACAAGATGGCTACCTCCCTCCCTTCCTAGAGATGCAATCAAGTCTTAATATATTGTAACCTGGGGGTGTAACATCATTATCAGAGGTAGTAGGTTTGAGCCAGGTTTTGGAAAGGCGTAGTACATCAGTGGAGTGCACATCCAAGAGGTCATGTAAGCAGTGAATTTTTCTTGTATATACTTCTAATGTTTAGGTGACAGACTAGGAGTGAGTCGGAGGACTTATTTGAGTTTTGCAGGCTAGTAAGGGTGTTATTTGTGGGGTTGGGCTTGGGTTAGGGTGAATGTCACCATCCACTATGAGGTTAGGTAGTAATCTAATTGCAAGTCTCTGGAGTTGTAACGAGTTTGTGATAGTAAAAGTTAGTTAGTTCTAGGGTTAATATGTGTAGCTTGAATGGGATGCTGAGTTTTTGCATTAGAAGAGTTTGATGAGAGGTGGGGTAGTAATTGATTAAGGTTGTTTATTGGATTAGGAGTGCTGGTTTTGGATCTGGGGTAGTGAGAGCCTGGGAGATATTGAAATTCATAGGCTGTGAGAAGATAAATAGGGATCAGTGGTGGTGTTAGTCAGTAAAATGTCTTTGATTTAGTAGTAGTGGTGAAGATCTGTGGATGCATTATGTTGAAATTTAAGTATGGCTTGTTTATAGCTAGAGATGGGGGGGTTATTAATTAGTGTAGGGTTAGTGACTGGAGAGGCTGGGAGGGTTGTTAAATTAGTTTAGAATAAGAGGCTAGAGAGAGTTTGAGTAGTAGGGGTGGGGCCAATGAATGAATGGGGTAAGGCTGATTAAGTTCAGATGCAGGGGAGTGGCAAGGTGATTACAAATTTAGGAGTACTGGGGGTGGGTGGTATATAGGTGCAGGGTGAGGCTCGGAGTAAGCCTGTTAGGGTGAGCAGAGTGGGGCTAAACCAAATCACCATATTTCTACAGTGAGTGGGCTTGATGCCTTATAATGTAGTACAAGTTTTAAAGGTTATATTAACTCAATAGTTCTGTACCTTTACCCTGGCTCTGCTGTAATGATATGACTGACACAGCTGTCACAGTTACATGTACAGCTTACAGGCCTCCAAAATGTTCTCACTCCCCACTATTGTGTCCTAGGCTGGAGCAGCAGCTGCTGCCTGGAGCATACATGACTGTATGTTAAAGTAGCTGCTACAGACCCACCATACCTCCCAACCCCCTATAATAAGGGATCCAGACACAGCCACATATAAGGGGGAAAGACCCAGAGATAGGTACGTTTCACAGTTTGCCCCTACAAAAATAGTAAGTTGATAGAATAGCAGCTACTACATTAGCATGCATATTCTGATGGGTATGAAGTGTGACACTCACAAGTCTCTCTCCCCTTTCTGACCTCAACCCACAATGTTTGCCAGTGAACTGCCAGATGACCTCACTGTTATGGGAGACTGACCAAACATGAGGCAAAACTGTGGACATACGTCATACATCTCTGCAGTGGATAGTGTTTGTACTTACCCTCTGTGATGCTGTAGTCTTCACACCTCAGTAATGTCCATCTCAAAAACTAAGAAAGGGGCCAAGACCTACATGAAGGCCTTATATATTGCACTGTGGTGCCATGTCATTGGCTAATAGTAGTATGATGCAGATGTTTTGGATGCAGTTAGCAGTTCTGAGCCATAGACTGGTGCAGATGCAATTACCTGTTAATGTGCATTATCTACAAAAGCCAAGCAACCACTTATGGGTAACAGGTCTGTATGTGGGTTTACTCACACAGACAGCAAATATATTTTATTTATTTATTTATTTTATATTTGATTACCAGGAAAGTCCGACTGGATAAAATGTCGATTTACAGTGGAGGCCCAGGGAGAAAAGCTCCACATAGAACAAAGAAAAGATGTCTTAAAGGAAAGATAAAAGAGAAGGAAGATTACAACCCCCCCCCAAAAAAAAAAAAACTGTTGTACATAGAGTATAATGTTTCATAGTTTAGATACTCATAAATGTGTAAAAATAAAGGTAAAACTGACATACAAATATGTAGCATAAAGGGGATGTGAAATAATATTGGGTTATATATAATACACAAAAATCCACAGTCAAAAGCCTGGGTAAAGGTGTTAGTAAGAAGAGTGTTAGTAGGATTTTTCAGTTTGGGGCAGAGCAACAGCAGAGCCATTTAGTGGTAAGGAGTTATTTTAGTGTTTGTTTAAATTTAAAGTAGTGCTAGATGTGATGTTACTAGGTAGAGAGTTCCAAATCTTAGCAATATAATGAGAGTAAGTGGATTCTCCAGCATGATTGTGCGCTGTTGAGATTCTTAAGAGGGGCTTATTGTTTGAATGCAACATTATTCTACAGGAATAAGGCAATGTAATATGTACAAAGTAAAAATATATGCAAAGTAATATGCAATATGTGCAAAGTATTTGCAGAGGAGCACTTCAAAAAAAGGGACACTTCACTCTACCAGTTATGTACTGCATTTCCCCATAAAATGGGATGCAGATGGAAGGATGGAGGTATGGGGAATAGGGGTTAAAACAGTAGGCTTATGTTAGATCTGTGATAACAATAAGTCAGTGATACTCTGTTGTCCACCTACAGGCATGACTCTCAGTTGTCCCTGCTTTGAATCACATTTCTGCTCTGTCCTTGTCCATCCCTCCTACAATGGTCTGCTGTTGTAGTAATGATAGTGGATTACACGTAAGACATAGTGGCACTAAATAAGTGTGTACACTCCTGTAACATCAAATGATGTACTATAATTCACCTCCTCTCAATCTGTCAATGTCACACATAAATTGTACTAACATTGTAAAAGTGTCCCTGAATGATTATGATGTACTCTGGCTAAGTCCCTTTTTTGTGGACATTCATCCATGTCTGGTTGAGAGCTATGCCTAACATACATCTCAATCTCCTACAGTAAGAAAGCAGAACAAAGCCATATTTAATGGGGGGACAAAGGCCCAAACTCAGTGATAGAGTATACATATTGGCTATACAAAGTAAGGATGTGATTAGAATAACAGATTATACTGTAGCATAAGTGTTGTCTGAGGGGTCTGATGGGTGACACTTAGATTCTGCGTCAGTTTTCTGACAGCAACCATCAATCAGTGGGCAACCGTTTGTCAGACATCCACAAGTTTGTGCAAGAAAGACCACATCTATGATGCGAATATGGTGACATTCTGCAAACATCTGCATAGTTGAGAGGTATGGTGCCTACAAGGAGCATATACTACAGCAGGTTTGCATTGCTGCCTGTCATTGTAGCACATTGGTGTTGCTGTACTGTCTCCATATAGTTGTTGGAATAGCACAATGCTATTTGTCCAACAGTGGCTGTATCACATGTTAGTGGAGATTTGCCCATAGGGGACACCACAGTACACTACAGTGATGGCTGTAGAGACATACAGCAGAATATGTTACAACACACAGGGACATTACCCAGTATTGCTACTATCTTGGTGATAGCCCCACATGTAGTGTGTTGCCAAACTGTAGGTATGATGTGTGAGGGAGAAATGGATATTGCAGGCCATTATGGGTGTGTAGGGTCTGTACATAGTGGACATCCATGTATCTGGTCCTATAATGTGTTCCCCTCTTGTTGTCTTGCAGGAATGATGTACCAACAGAAACATCGTCCATTTTTATCTGCAGAAAATGACACTATACTGGATGCTGTCAGACTCAACCATTGCATCCTGCTGTCAAAGGGTCACCACAATCATGAACAGTGGGCAGCATTGTGGGCTGACCTTCTGAGGGCTGTTAATCATATTGGCCAACAGGACAGGACCTATTAGCAGATTCGTCACTGAGCCACAGACGTGGTCAATGCCACATGTCAAAGGGCAGCTACTGTTGCCAGGGATCATGCTGCCAACCGGTGGAGGGCCTGCAACAGAACAACCACTCTCAGCCACAGAGGAATTCCTGATGAACCTAGGATCAACCACCAACTCCCAGCAAACTATCACACCATACATCCTGGAGTTGGGTGCCACAGTGTCCACATCAGAGGGGCGTCCAGGTAAGCTTACTGTGTTCACCAGTATAATACATTAGCAGTCATTGTGGCAGGCCCTACAGACCTGTACATAGGTGTCAGGTCTACCTGCATTGGGGAGGGGGCGTTGGCTTTTACCCACAGTTGTGCACACATACTCAGAATGTCAGCAATATAGCCAGTATCACATTAGCTACTGTACATGTGGATATATGCACATGTTACCTTGTAAGACTGAAACATTTGGTGTTGCTGACAATACCTCTCCCTCACCTTTTCATAGGGCTATCAGGTGTGACTGGAGTTTGTGGTCCTGTACCTGGTAAGTGTGATACTGTTGTTTTACAGATCATAGATACCCTATGAATGTTAAGGGCTACAATTTTGCCTTATGCACAACTGTTGTGCTCAGCCAGAGTAGAATAATTGAATGTTTCATTTTGGAGCAGTTAACTACAGTACATAGCCTAGGGAATGATGGGTGTGTATGTGTACAAATATTAACATGTTTGCACTTATAGTAATGACCAGCTACACAGCCTGCTATACACAAGGCAATTTCTCCAAGATTCTAAATCAAACACAATAGGGAGAAGGTGCATACCTGAGGCAGTGCTACTACAACTTGCATATCATTGTCAAGATAGGTGTACTGGGTTTTATGTGTAGTTCTGTCACATACACTGTGATATTGCATACCTCACAGGTGTATGTAGTGGAAATGTTACCCAGATGTAGGTGATGTGCATGTTATTTTATTTATTTTATTTTACATTTGTTAACCGGGAAATTCTGACATTTTCAGTGGAGGCCCGGGGAGAAACTTCCGGCATCAAGTTATACAAATTCAGTACATTCAGCGTAATACACAAAACAGCTTACATCATGTATGTTGAGCATAGTAATATAACATGAAATTAATAATACACTCCAGGTAAAAGAAGATAGAGCATAGGTAAGAAGACAATGCCAGTTACAGTACATCAAGCATACTACACAAAACAGGTTACATTATGTATGTTGAGCATAGTAATATAACACAAAGTTAATAAAACACTCCAGGTAAATGAGGGTATCGGACATAGGTAAAAAGACAATCCCCGGGATTCATGAAGCTTGCGCCAAGTGCAGGCGTAGCGTAGGTGGTATAACACCAAATATGGCCGCTGAGCGATTCAGGTATGATCCAATTCCACGTGCACTACCAACGTACGCCAGATCTGCGCAGCTCTCGGTTCAGGTATGCTAATCACCTCATGTGCAGTACTGCAGCATGCAAATGAAGGTACATAGTGATTCTTGAAGTGGTGTAGGCATAGCATAAGCCTTCAGTGATGTAAACCAAAAAATACAGATTACATTTTTCCAAACAGAACATCGGAGCCATGGAAGCGGACCAGACTCATGTATAACAAAGTTAACATATGCCAATGGCTAAATATACAGCCAATGGCATAAGAAAAGATGCACAACACATACAAAATAACATTTAATGTCATGGCCACAGGAACGCAAAGTACAACCGCAGGGCATGTGTGCGCAAATGGGAACACAAGGATAATATATACAAATGTCATAAAATTGCAATGTAACACAAATCATGATTTCACCATAATAGTCAATGGTATGCATGCTACACCACAACCAAGCTGCAAGGGTTGCTAAGGGTCTGTGACAGTGTTCGGCTCAATGCCATGCAAATGAGGCAAGTAATAGTGAATAACAAATGTCCCACCGCCTAAGGATGTACCATACGGTGCAGTGCTACAACACCAAGGAGTGGTCTGGAGGAATACATAACATCAGCAGTGGGGTGTGCCAGCACATTGGAGCAATGCAAATCCAGGCTGCCCATTGCTAAGCAAAGCCGCAGGATAGGGGTGTGGATGTAGGTATAGCTTTTCTTAGCTGAGAGCACACATGGTGCCTGAAAGCACGCATGTGTGTGGATGATAACGTGCCCGAAACCCGGTAAGCAGACGCACGCGCTGCGCACCACAGCTCAAAAAGGAAGTTTACGGGAAGACAATAAGGAAATGCCGCAGTAGGGTTATTGGAGTACAACTAAGCAATTAACACCTATTAACTCACAGTGGGCCATTGATGGCAGCTAACAAGGCTTCTATCAGCAACCTTGAAACAAAAAACCAGAACTAAACTGAGAAAAAACGAAAGCTGACGACTGCAGTGAAATCCAAGTAAAATCCAAATAATTTATTAGGAAGTTGTTAGCGCTTTCATGCACATAAGTCAAGTGCACTTCTTCAGACAACATTACAAAAAAAAACACTGATTATATATAAACCTTAATTAGAAATTCATTAAAATCAGCTGATTCTTATTAACTTTTAAAGAGCCATTCCATTAAAAAAACTACCATTTAAGTGTTCTTAAGTATTTAACATAAAATATATACTATTACTATTATAAACAAAACATTTTTTTATATATACAAAAGAATTTTAATGTACAAAATAATTCATTACATTCAATTATAAATACAAATACAAAAAACTGCTTCAAAAATCTTATTAAACATAATATATATATATGTATACCATAGCGTATAAGTATATAAAGCATTTAAAACAGAACAACAACTTTTTGGAGCAAATCAAATTATTTAACGCTTCAAAGCTTTCAGCTTGAGTAAACATTTGATAGAACAGACATCACTGATGCCTGGATAAACATAGGCATTAGTTTTAAGCTGCCACCAAAGTTCCTGTTCTTCTAACTTTAGATGCCATGGGCCACCCCTGGGATTCTTAGATACTTGTTGAACCACCATGAATTTAAAGCTGTGTGAGTTAAATTCAAGAATGTGTTTAGCCAAGGCATTAGTGTTGCTACCTTTTGTTATGGTGTAAACATGTTCATAAATTCTTTGTTTTAGGTGTCGTTCAGTTTTGCCAAAATGAAATGTAGGGCAAGACTGGCAGGTAGCAATATAAACAACACCTTGGCTTTCACAGTCAAATCGGTTGGTAATATTGTATTTGTTATTCCTCACATGAAAAAAATGACCTGTTTGTATATATTTACAATAACTGCATCTACCACACTTAAACATACCTACTTGTTTTTTATGATAATTATTTTGATGTTGGTGTGGTAGTTCAAACAAAGATTTAAAATTCGAACCTCTTCTGAAAACTATAGTGGGTTTGGGACCAAGTATTTTCTTAAGAGAATGTTGTTCTGCTATAATGCTTCAATTGAAATGTAGTACATTCCTAATTTGTAAGGACAAATCATTGTAAGTGGTTATAAAGCTAGTTACATATTCACCTTGATCATTGTTGTATCGGGAATGTATAATATCATTATCAAGCTGTATAATCACGTTACAATCAACTTCAGTTGTATACCCTTTAGTCAAAAGGGGTCCCAACAATTTATTGTGTCTTTTAAAATTTACTTCTTCATATAGGTTTTTAATAATTTTTAAGGGATATCCACGGTTAAGAAACATAGTTTCTAAAAATCTACATTCCTGATAAAAATCTTCATCTTTAGAACACATCCTAGATGCATGAACTAGTTGTCCTTTAATTATGCCTCTTTTCTGAAAAAATGGATGTTTACTGGAAAAATGAAGAAATGAATTACTATAAAATTGTTTCCTGTATATTAAGGTTCTGAACCTATTAAATACTAAGTCCTTATGAAGCTGAATGTCCAGAAAGTTGATACACGAATCATTATACTGATATGTAAATTGTAAAAATGAGGTAAAGGAAGACATAGCATCAACCAACTGTACGGCATCAGTATTAGAACCCTTCATTATAATCAGAATGTCATCTTGGTAGCGTGTGTACCAGATGACACTCCTCTTAAACAATGAATGAGGAAACAAGTATGTACGCTCCCAATATGCCATAACGGCATTGGCGAAACTCGCTCCACAAGGGGAGCCCATGGCAACTCCTGTTTTTTGTAAATAAAATTCACCTTGAAACATAAAAAGTTATTCTTCAAAATTACATCCAGCAAAGAAATGATTAAGTCGATTGTTGCACCTAATACATGTTTTAAAAGAAGAAATTCTCTTACCCATTCCATGCCAAGCTCTTGTGGGATGATGGTATACAAATCTTTGACATCGATGGTCAAGAACGTATAAGAGGCATCGAATGTAATGATGTTAAGATGATTTACAACATGCCACGAATCACAGCATATTTGGGCCTCTGTCTTAAGTACTTCTTTCAATTTTACATCAATCCATTTTGCACATGCATAAGTGATAGATCTATGGCCATCAATGATGGGCCTAAAAGGGGGGTTCTGCATATTTTTATGTAACTTCGGAACACCAAATATAACAGGTGTTAAAGGTGCTGGCATGGAAAGGTAATGGTAAGTATCTAATGGTATACTAGCTTCAA